>NC_057797.1:453202182-453349649 GCF_018294505.1 Triticum aestivum
GCTAAGGGAGAACCATGTTTCGGTCTGGGACACGCTTGTTTTTGGGTTTTTTAATAGATGGGCCGCGCTTGTTTGAAATTTAGGGAAAGTACAAACTTTGCCCCCCTCTTAAATTTTGGACCTACTGTGGGTCGGGGGTAGGATGGTAATCCTAGGTGCCCCAAATAGTAGGCGGGAGCGATTTTGGCCACGCGCATGTGTGCTTAGGCGACCATTGTGTATGAATGTTTTTCGGATGCGGTTGCGTGGCGTCTAGATGAAGCTACAAACCTACCCCGGTTTAGACCTTTGGACGTCGGGCCGGTAGGTTTCACGGATTGGAGTTAGAAAAGTAATTTCCTTCTACCAAACATTGGTCTCACGTGGTTTTGGGCGAGTAGAGGCTTGATGTCTACAATGCAACTTTATTCTTGTAGACACGTGTTGGGCCTCCAAGCGTAGAGTTTTGTAGGACAGTAGCAATTTTCCCTCAAGTGGATGACCTAAGGTTTATCAATCCGTGAGAGGTGTAGGATGAAGATGGTCTCTTCAAACGACCCTGCAACCAAATACAAGAAATCTCTTGTGTCCCCAACACACCCAATACAATGGCAAATTGTATAGGTGCACTAGTTCAGCGAAGAGATGGTGATAAAAGTGTAATACAAATGGTAGAAATATATTTTTATAATCTGGAATAAATAAAAACAACAAGGTAGCAAATAGTAAATGGGCACAAAAACGGTGTTTCAATGCTTAAAAACAAGGCCTATGGTCCATACTTTCACTAGTGCAATCTCTCAACAATGCTAACATAGTTGGATCATATGATTATCCCTCAAAGTGCAATAAAGAATCACTCCCAAGTTCCTATTAGTAGAGAACAAGAGATAGAAATTGTTTGTAGGGTACGAAACCATCTCAAAGCTATTCTTTCCGTTCGATCTATTCAAGAGTTCATACTAAAATAACACGAAGCTATTGTTTCCATTCGATCTATCCTAGAGTTCGTACTAGAATAACACCAAAGCAAAATCATAATCATAGTACTCAATCCACACAAAGAACTACAAAGAGACCCCAAAGTTTTCATCGTAGAAAAGATAATAAAAACATGCATCAACCCCTATGCATAGATTACCCCAATATCACCGCGGGAATCCGCGAGTTGAATGCCATAACATATATCAAGTGAATCAATATGATACCTCATTGTCACCTCAAGTATTCACACCGCAAGACATATATCATGTGTTCTCATATCTGAACATTCAATCCGACATGACAAAACTTCAAAGGGTAAAGATTCAATTCATCACAACAAGAGTATAGAGGGGAGAAACATCATATGATCTGACTATATTAACAAAGCCCATGATATAGATCACGAGAGAGAGAGAGAGAGATTAAAGACATAGCTACTGGTACAAACCCTCAGCCCCGAGGGTGGACTACTCCCTCCGCATCATGGTGGCCGCCAGGATGATGAAGATGGCCACCGGAGATGATTCACCCCTCCGGTAGGGTGCCGGAATGGGTCTAGATTGGTTTTTGGTGGCTACGAAGCCCTGAGGCAGTGGAACTCCTGATCTAGGTTAACCAAGAAGGGTTTCGAAATATTTGGGAATTTATAGTGCAAAGAGGGGGTGTGGGAGGCCACCGAGGTGGGCACAACCCACCTGGGCGCGCCCTGGTGGGTTGTGCCCCCCTCGGGGCACCCCCCAGGTGCAGCTCTGGCCCATTGGATTCCTTATAGTCCAAAAAATCTCCATAAAGTTTCGCGGTGTTTGGACTCCATTTGATATTGACTTCCTGCGATGTAAAAAACAAGCAAAAAACAGCAACTGGCACTGGGCACTGGGTCAATAGGTTAGTCCCAAAAATGATATAAAGTTGCTATAAAATAACTGTAAAAAACCCAAGAATGATAAAATGACAACATGAATACTTTGTAAAATTATAGATACGTTGGAGACGTATCAGCATCCCCAAGCTTAATTCCTACTCGCCCTCGAGTAGGTAAATGAAATAATTTATGAAGTGTAAATGCTAGCAAAGTGCACAAGTTTGATCAATGATAATTTCAATCACTTTTCTTAGCATCATAACAGTAATTCTTTCTTATGAAAGTTCTCATGTCATAGTGGCAACCAGTTCACATGTTAAGGTTCAAACAATGAATTCTCTTGAAACCCAACAACCTATGTTCTCAATCACCCGACAATTGCAATTCAACTTATTCAACAGAGTTTAAGTAAGAGCTCCACATACTCAACCATCATATAGTCTTCTATGATTGTTAACACTCACCTTGTACACATGATCAAAACATTTCAACCAGACACATAGAAAGATAGGGGCTTATAATTTCACCTCCCAGCGTATTCACCTCAAGGGTGATGTCAACAATAATAACTCGTGCTACCCATATTTAACTGGACATATGTGCCTAGACCTTTCCTCACCACATGATGCTTGCTAAAAGACAAAATAAAAAGGAATAGAGAGGAATACTTTGAATCTTTGCATAAAAGTAAATACTGAAAAGTAAAAGATAGGCCCTTCGTAGAGGGAAGCATAGGTTGACATGTGCTTATTTGTTTGTATGCTCAATCCCTTAGTGCAAAAGAACATCACATTATATTGCCCCTTGTGATAGCAACCTTTATTATGCAGTATGTCGCTTTTATTGCTTTACCATCACAAGTTCGTACAATGCTCAATTTTCTCTTACACTAAATGATCTTACACTTTTAGAAGCAATTTTTATTCCCTTATTGCTCCGATGACAACTTACTTGAAGGATCTTGCTCAATCCTTAGGTAGGTATGGTGGACTCTTGAAAATAAGATTTGGGTTTAAGGGTTTTTGGATGCACAAGTAGTATCTCTACTTGGTGCGGAATTTTTGGCTAGCAAAGATGGGGGGCAAGCACCAGATGTTGAAGGATCTATGACAATATAACTTCTATGTGAATATGAACAAACATAAACCATTATGTTGTCTTCCTTGTCCAACGTCAACAATTTGGGCATATAATATTTTGATGGGGGCTGACAATCACAGAAGATTTCCATGATAGTGTATTTATATGTGAAAGTTCTCTTCCTTATACTAATTATTCAGGAATTGCTTGTATGACCAATATTGTGATTGTCAAGCCTCAAAAGATTTCACTTTATAAACCCAATGTGAGGCTACCACTAAGCATGATATTATTTCAACTTCATGACATTCAATTTATTCAACAATTTACTCATAGGATATTAGTGAAGTACAAGAGTAAATGACATAGGAAAGAGCTTCGTTGATGGGATGTGAATGCCGCTTACTTAGCCTCTTAGGCAACTATTTGAGGACTCTATTTTATTTAAAAGCTTTCAGATATAAGTAATTTATTAAAACATCAAGCAAAAAAATGACATTCTAAGGATAGCACAATTCATGTGAAGAAGCAAAAACTTAGGCTCAACCGATACTAACCGATAATTGTTGAAGAAGAAAGGTGGGATGCCTACCGGGGCATCCCCAAGCTTAGATGCTTGAGACTTCTTGAATATTATCTTGGGATGCCTTGGGCATCCCCAAGCTTGAGCTTTTGTGTCTCCTTAATTATTCTCATATCACGGTTTTCCTAAATCTCAAAAGCTTCATCCACACAAAACTCAACAAGAACCCGTGAGATAAGTTAGTATAAACCAATGCAAAAACCTTATCATTCTCTACAGTAGCAAATCAGTAAATTATTATTCAACATTGCATACTAAATGCCTCTGCATATTTAATACTCCTATCCTCATATAGAAACATTAAACAAGCAAACATATGCAAACAATGCAAACATAACAGCAATCTGCCAAAACAGTATAGTCTGTAAAGAATGCAAGAGTATCAATACTTCCCTAACTCCAGACATTATGAAAATTTACCACACTGAAGAAAATTTATCAGAGCTCATTTTTCAGAATGTTTCAGCATTTTATCACATTCTGACTTTTCTAAGAAATTTTTGCAACAGTGCTAAACTTTCTGTTTTCAAACTGCAACATGTATACTTACAAAATAAGCATGGCAAAGGCTATCATTGCCACTTTTATTGAAATAAAAGATGCACAACATTATTATTAATAAGAGCAAACAAATCCTAACAAAATATATTGATGCTCCAAGGCAAACATATATCTTGTGACGAATGAAAACATAGCTCCAAGTGAGGTTACCGATAATGTTGGAGACGAAAGAGGGGATGCCTTCCGGGGCATCCCCAAGCTTAGGTGCTTGGATCTTCCTTGAATATTTCCTTGGGGTGCCTTGGCCATCCCCAAGCTTAGGTTCTTGTCACTCCTTATTCTTCTCATATCGATATCTCACCCAAAACTTGAAATCTTCAATCACACAAAACTTAACGGAACTTTGTGAGATAGGTTAGTATGATAAAGAGCAAACCATTTCACTACTCCAAAAACAGAACAATTTGTAGTAATATGTACTCAAACCATATTTGTACTACTACAAAAATTCTGAAACATTAGGACCACGTGAGAAATTTGTATATTAATCTTCTGAAAAAAGAATCAACTCAATATCACTCTTCATTTAAAAACTAGAATTATTTTCATGAGCGCAAAAGTTTCGGCTTTCTAGCAAGATCAAAGCAACTATCACCCAACAAGATCCTAAAGGCTTTACTTGGCACTTTACTGAAACAAAAGCAATAAAACAAGATTACTACAGTAGCATAATCATGTGAGCACACAAAAACAGTAGGTAAAAGTGTTGGGTTGTCTCCCAACAAGCGCTTTTCTTTAATGCCTTTTAAGATATGCATGATGATTTCAATGATGCTCGCATAAAAGATAAGAATTGAAACGTAAAGAGAGCATCATGAAGCATATGACTAGCACATTTAGGTCTCACCCACTTCCTATGCATGGGGATTTTGTGAGCAAACAACAATCAACTAGCATAGGAAGGCAAAACAAGTGCAACTTCTAAACAATCAACACATAGAGAAGAAACTTGATATTATTGAGATATGTAAGGGCATAAGTTCCTTTCTCGTAATAATTTTCAGATGCATCATGAATGAATTCAACAATATAACCATCACATACAACACTCTTTTCATGATGCACAAGCATTGAAGATTTATCACTCTTTATGGCATAGATGTCATCGTAATAATCATCATAGATTGCAACTTCATTGTCATAGTCAATTGAAACCTCATCCAAAATAGTGGATGTGTCACTAAATAAAGTCATGACCTCTCCAACCCCACTTTAATCAATGTAATCATCATAAATAGGAGGCATGCTATCATAATAAATTTTCTTATCGAAAATAGAAGGAATCAAAGGATCATATTCATTAAGCAAAGCATCCCCAAGCTTAGGACAAGCATTATTTCCAGCAAATAAATCTTCAAACATATCATACTCATCAAACATAGCATCCCCAAGCTTGTGGTTTTGCATATCATCATAATAATTCTTATCAATAGCATGAATGGCACTAATAGTATAGCAAACATTATTATCATATTCTTCCAAGCAAGTGCTAAAAATATTTTCAAGATCATAATTGATATCGTTGTCTTCCCAATCATAATCATCACAACAAGCAATAGGCATAACAAAATCATCATCAATATCATCATCCTCCATCAGCATATTTGATTCACTTTCATGAGGCACGATGGTGATGGGAGCAACATTATTTGGGAGAAATACCTTTTTACCTCTATTCTTTCTTCTTTTCTTCTTCTTCACCACACCATGTGTGGGTTTGATTTATTCTTTCAAGCTTCTTGTTGAAGACATTGATTGGATAGGAAGCTCATCCTCGTTACCTGATTCATCATAATAAACACTAGGAGGGTATTGGGAAATATTCTCCCTTTCATTAGTACTCTCTTCATATTCTATTTGTTTTCTTGTCTTTAGATAGTTGTCAATATAAGGATTCTCAATGTAATTTACCGTACAAAACATATAACTTTCCTCTAGATCAAAACAAGAAATATCTCGGGATTTGGAAAACCCTTAGTTATATGTTTAATTTCTTCATAACCCCAAAAAAGACTAAGTTCTTTATTATGCTCAAGGGAAATTAAGTTATCACAATTTTTAGACACTACTCGATCATGAAACAATTTGCATTGGAGGTTTAAATGACCATGTTCATTGCAAAGTTCACAAGGATGGCGAAAAAATTACATCTTTCAGCACAATCATCTAGTCTCTCTTGCAACCTTTTCATTTCTAAATATTTATGCTTCTTACAAAACCTATCTTCCCTTTTTGGTGTGCAAAAGCACTCCCAATTCACTCCGGAAAAAGTGACATGCTTATAAGAAACATTTTTGTCATGACTTGTGCAATCATCATTAGCATTTTGGATATTCAAAGAATTCACACTAACAACATTGCCATCATGCTCATCATTCAAATATTTTGTGCCAAGCATTTTATTTACTTCTTCTAACAATTGAGCACAACTTTCCGAACCATCATTTTCAAGAAAGATATTATAAAGATGATCAATAATATGATGCAACCTAAATTCCATTTTTTATGTATTTTCTTTTATAAACCAAACTAGTGATAAAACAAGAAACTAAAAGATTCAATTGCAAGATCTAAGGATATACCTTCAAGCACTCACCTCCCCGGCAGCGGCGCCAGAAAAGAGCTTGATGTCTACTACGCAACTTTATTCTTGTAGACACGTGTTGGGCCTCCGAGCGCAGAGTTTTGTAGGACAGTAGCAATTTTCCCTCAAGCGGATGACCTAAAGTTTATCAATCCGTGAGAGGTGTAGGATGAAGATGGTCTCTCTCAAACGACCCTGCAACCAAATACTAGAAATCTCTTGTGTCCCCAACACACCCAATACAATGGCAAATTGTATAGGTGAACTAGTTCGGTGAAGAGATGGTGATAAAAGTGTAATACGGATGGTATAAATATATTTTTATAATCTGAATAAATAAAAACAGCAAGGTAGCAAATAGTAAACGGGCACAAAAACGGTGTTTCAATGCTTAAAAACAAGGCCTAGGGTCAGTACTTTCACTAGTGCAATCTCTCAACAATGCTAACATAGTTGGATCATATGATTATCCCTCAAAGTCCAATAAAGAATCACTCCCAAGTACCTATTAGCGGAGAACAAAAGATAACAATTGTTTGTAGGGTACGAAACCATCTCAGAGCTATTCTTTCCGTTCGATCTATTCAAGAGTTCATGCTAAAATAACACGAAGCTATTGTTTCCGTTCGATCTATCCTAGAGTTTGTACTAGAATAACACCAAAGAAAAATCATATTCATAATACTCAATCCACACAAAGAACTACAAAGAGACCCCAAAGTTTCCGTTGGTGAAAAGATAATAAAAACATGCATCAACCCCTATGCATAGATTACCCCAATATCACTGCGGGAATCCGCGAGTTGAATGCCATAACATATATCAAGTGAATCAATATGATACCTCATTGTCATATCAAGTATTCAGACCGCGAGACATATATCATGTGTTCTCATATCTGAACATTCAATCCAACATGAATCTGGGTGTAATTTTTACTATTTCTGGTGTTCATTGTACTGCCATGATTGAAGATGAATAGATCGGCAGTTTCCCACAAAGGAATGGTTCACATCTGAAATCATGACACTTGGGCCCCGGTGACAAGCAAAGCATAGAAAAATCATGGAGCCACCAATCTCAGAACATAAATGAAACTAGACATGAAACCCTAACAATTCTAGTAACTACTCCCTCCGTCCCAATATAAGTGTCTCAATCTTAGTACAACTTTGTACTAAAAATAGTATAAAGTTAAGACACTTATTTTGGGACGGAGGGAGTATTACGTAAGGGATCTCATCCATTTTTCATCCATGTGTGTGCCTACAGAGAAATTACTCTCACATGAGTGAAGAAATCATGATAATGATAATAAAGAAGTTGGTCATGAATATGATGAAGATCCTTCTCTCCGGAGGCCAGATCAGCCTCTAGACCGCCAGATCAGCCTCTAGACGCCTTGCTTTGTGCCCTTGATGCACAACTCAAACAAGCACCATGTGAAACAGAGGGAGTACTCTATACCACAGTTCACATTTTTGTAGTGGACATTTCAACGGTGTGGACTCTGTTTTGGATGCTACTATTGTGGAACAACATGTCACATTTTCAACTAAATAAAAAAATAGAAAAAGAAAAGGTGAAGCTGATAGTTACTGAAAGTTAAATTTTTCTTGGCTTAAATGTTAGTTTGTCCCACCCATGTTCTCGAACGGTGACGGGAAAGGGAAGCCGGGATGGGCCAATGGATGGAACACATAGCTACTTCGTTCACATTGTCGGAGCTTCATAATATTTATGTAAACAAAAGTGGTTTTTTGTCCCTCCTCCAAGAAAAGGTGGCTAGGGTTTCTGCCTTCCACCGGCGGTACCACCGATCTCCCATGTCTCCTATGGCCTTAGGTCCATGGTTGCATAGTAGATCTTGGCCCTTGCCGATGGGAGGGCTCTGTTTTCAGGTGCTTCTTCAAGTTTTGTTAAGGTTTGTGTCCTGCTCAAGAAGACGAGACAGTGGCGTCTTCTTGAAGATGGAATAAGGTTCTCCTCACCTAGCCTACGTCCCAATGGTTTGTCTTGTTAGAAATATGCCCTAGAGGCAATAATAAATTAGTTATTATTATATTATATTTCATTGTTCATGATAATCATTTATTATCCATGCTAGAATTGTATTGATAGGAAACTCAGATACATGTGTGGATACATAGACAACACCATGTCCCTCGTAAGCCTCTAGTTGACTAGCTCGTTGATCAATAGATGGTTACAGTTTCCTGACCATGGACATTGGATGTCGTTGATAATGGGATCACATCATTAGGAGAATGATGTGATGGACAAGACCCAATCCTAAGCCTAGCACAAAGATCGTGTAGTTCGTATGCTAAAGCTTTTCTAATGTCAAGTATCATTTCCTTAGACCATGAGATTGTGCAACTCCCGGATACCGTAGGAGTTCTTTGGGTGTGCCAAACGTCACAACGTAACTGGGTGGCTATAAAGGTACACAACGGGTATCTCTGAAAGTGTCTGTTGGGTTGGCACGAATCGAGACTAGGATTTGTCACTCCGTGTAACAGAGAGGTATCTCTGGGCCCACTCGGTAGGACATCATCATAATGTGCACAATGTGACCAAGGAGTTGATCACGGGATGATGTGTTATGGAACGAGTAAAGAGACTTGCCGGTAACGAGATTGAACAAGGTATCGGGATACCGACGCTCGAATCTCGGGCAAGTATCGTACCGCTAGACAAAGGGAATTGTATACGAGATTGATTGAATCCTTGACATCGTGGTTCATCCGATGAGATCATCGTGGAACATGTAGGAGCCAACATGGGTATCCAGATCCCGCTGTTGGTTATTGACCGGAGAGTTGTCTCGGCCATGTCTGCATGACTCCCGAACCCGTAGGGTCTACACACATAAGGTTCGATGACGCTAGGGTTATAGGGAAAGTATGTACGCAGTTACCGAATGTTGTTGGGAGTCCCGGATGAGATCCCGGACGTCACGAGGAGTTCCGTAATGGTCCGGAGGTAAATATTGATATATAGGAAGTATGGTTTTGGCCACCGGAAGTGTTCCGGGCATCACCGGTAGTGTACCGGGACCACCAGAGGGGTCCGGGGTCCACCAGGTGGGGCCACCAGCCCTGGAGGCCTACATGGGCCAATAGTGGGAAGGGACCAGCCCCTAGGTGGGCTGGGGCGCCTCCCACCAAGGCCCAAGGCGCAAGGGAGAGTGGGAGGGGGAAAACCCTAGGTCCAGATGCGCCCCCCTCTCTCCCCCCTTGGCCGCAGCCCTAGATGGGTTTTGGGGCTGCCGCCACCCCTAGGGAGGGAACCATAGATGGGGGCGCAGCCCCTCCCCTTCCCATATATATACTTGAGGTATTGGGGGCTGCAACATACACGAGATCATCTCCCTCTTGGCGCAGCCCTACCTCTCTCCCTCCTCGTCTCTCGTAGTGCTTCGCGAAGCCCTGCTGGAGTTCCGTGCTCCTCCACCACCACCACGCTGTCGTGCTGCTGCTGGACGGAGTCTTCCCCAACCTCTCCTTCTCCCCTTGCTGGATCAAGGCGTAGGAGACATCACCGGGCTGCACGTGTGTTGAACGCGGAGGCGCCGTGGTTCGGCGCTTAGATCGGAATCAACCGTGATCTGAATTGCTACGAGTATGACTCCTTCATCCATGTTCTTGCAACGCTTCCGCTTAGCGATCTACAAGGTTATGTAGATGCACTCCCCTTCCCCTCGTTGCTAGATTACTCCATAGATTGATCTTGGTGATGCGTAGAAAATTTTAAATTTCTGCTACGATCCCCAACATGTCTAGCATCATCGGAGGGCGTGTGGAGGTGTGTCTTCGGAGGATCTCGCGAGATTTCGTCGGTGGTTGTCTTTGGTGGATCCGCTCGGATCCGGTCTTTATTCATCTTTGTTCATGTGTCTTCAGGTTGGATCCTTCCAATCTAAAATTCTCTTCATCGGCGGTGCTTGCTGTTCTGGGGCGTTGGTCCTATGGGACCTTAGCATGACCACCTCCCAACTATCTACTACAACAAGTTGTGCCTGGCTCCGACGAGGGAGGGGCGATGACGGCGGCGCGCCTTTGGCTCGCTTCAGTGCTTGTAGTCGTCAATAGGTAGTCTATGAATCTGGGTGTAATTTTTATTATTTCTGGTGTTCGTTGTACTGCCATGACTGAAGATGAATAGATCGACAGTTTCCCGCAAAAAATGGTTCAGATGTGAAATCATGACACTTGGGCACCAGTGACAAGCAAAGCATAGCAAAATTATGGAGCCACCAATCTCAGAACATAAATGACACTAGACATGAAACCCTAACAATTCTAGTAACTACTCCCTCCATCCCAATATAAGTGTCTCAATCTTAGTACAACTTTGTACTAAAGCTAGTATAAAGTTGAGACACTTATTTTGGGACTGAGGGAGTATTAAGTAAGGGATCTCATCCAATTTTCATCCATGTGTGTGCCTACAGAGAAATTACTCTCACATGAGCAAAGAAATCATGATAATGATAGTAAATAAGTTGGTCATGAATATGATGAAGATCCTGTTGGGGAACGCAGTAATTTAAAAAAAATCCTACGCACATGCAAGATCATGGTGATGCATAGCAACGAGAGGAAAGAGTGTTGTCCATGTACCCTCATAGACCGTAAGCAGAAGCGTTATGACAACGCGGTTGACGTAGTCGTACGTCTTCACGATCGACCGATCCTAGCACCGAAGATATAGCACCTCCGTGACCTGCACACGTTCGGCTCGATGACGTCCCATGAACTCACGATCCAGTAGAGTATCGAGGGAGAGCTTCGTCAGCACGATGGTGTGATCACGGTGATGAAGATGCTACCAGACAGGGCTTCGCCTAAGCACCGCTACGATATGACCGAAGTGGATTGTGGTGGAGGGGGGCACCACACACAGCTAAGAGATCAATGATCAACTTGTGTGTCTATGGGGTGCCCCCCTCCCCCGTATATAAAGGAGTGGAGGAGGGGGAGTGGCCGGCCTCCTAGGCGCGCCCCAAGGGGAGTCCTACTCCCACCGGGAGTAGGATCCCCCCTTCCCTAGTTGGATTAGGAGAAAAGGAAGGGGGAGGAAGGAGGAAGGAAAGGTGGGCCGCCCCCCTCCCAATTCGGATTGGGATTGGGGGCGCCCCCTTCTTTGCTCCCTTCTCCTCTCTCCCACTATGGCCCAATAAGTCCCATATACCTCTAGGGGGGTTCCGGTAACCTCCCGGTACATCGGTAGATGCCCGATCTCAACAGGAACCATTCCGATGTCCAAATATAGTCGTCCAATATATCGATCTTTCTATCTCAACCATTTCGAGACTCCTCGTCATGTCCATGATCATATCCGGGACTCCGAACTACCTTCGGTACATCAAAACACATAAACTCATAATACGATCGTCACTGAACGTTAAGCGTGCGGACCCTACGGGTTCGAGAACTATGTAGACATGACCGAGACACGTCTCCGATCAATAACCAATAGCAGAACCTGGATGCTCATATTGGTTCCTACATATTCTACGAAGATCTTTATCGGTCAGACCGCATAACGATATACGTTGTTCCCTTTGTCATCGGTATGTTACTTGCCCGAGATTTGATCGTCGGTATCTTAATACCTAGTTCAATCTTGTTACCGGCAAGTCTCTTTACTCGTTCCATAATGCTACATCCCGTAACTAACTCATTAGCTACATTGCTTGCAAGGCTTATAGTGATGTACATTACCGAGAGGGCCCAGAGATACCTCTCCGTCAATCGGAGTGACAAATCCTAATCTCGATCTATGCCAACTCAACAAACACCATCGGAGACACCTGTGGAGCACCTTTATGATCACCTAGTTACGTTGTGACATTTGGTAGCACACAAATTGTAACTCCGGTATTCGGGAGTTGCATGATCTCATAGTCATAGGAACATGTATAAGTTATGGAGAAAGCAATAGCAACAAACTAAACGATCATTGTGCTAAGCTAAAGGATGGGTCAAGTCAATCACATCATTCTCTAATGATGTGAACCCGTTAATCAAATGACAACTCATGTATATGCTTAGTAAACATAACCATCATTGATTCAACGAGCTAATCAAGTAGAGGCAAACTAGTGACACTCTGTTTGTCTATGTATTCACACATGTACTAAGTTTCCGGTTAATACAATTCTAGCATGAATAATAAACATTTATCATGATATAAGGAAATATAATAATAACTTTATTATTGCCTCTAGGGCATATTTCCTTCAGTCTCCCACTTGCACTAAAGTCAATAATCTAGATTACATTGTAATGATTCTAACACCCATGGAGTCTTGGTGTTGATCATGGTTTGCTCGTGAGAGAGGCTTAGTCAATGGGTCTGCAACATGCAGGTCCGTATGTATCTTGCAAATCTCTATGTCTCTCTCCTTGACTTGATCGCGGATGGAATTGAAGCGTCTCTTGATGTGCTTGGTTCTCTTGTGAAATTTGGATTCCTTTGCCAAGGCAATTGCACCAGTATTGTCACAAAAGATTTTCATTGGACCCGATGCACTAGGTATGACACCTAGATTGGATATGAACTCCTTCATCCAGACTCCTTCATTGACTGCTTCTGAAGCAGCTATGTATTCCACTTCACACGTAGATCCCGCCACAACGCTCTGCTTGGAACTGCACCAACTGACAGCTCCACCATTTAATAAAAACACGTATCCGGTTTGTGACTTAGAGTCATCCGGATCAGTGTCAAAGCTTGCATCGACGTAACCATTTACGACGAGCTCTTTGTCACCTCCATATATGAGAAACATATCCTTAGTCCTTTTTAGGTATTTCAGGATATTCTTGACCGATGTCCAGTGATCCACCCCTGGATTACTTTGGTACCTCCCTGCTAAACTGATAGCAAGGCATGATACGTCCATTTTGCATCATGCTTTTATATCGATATTTATTGCATTATGGGATGTTATTACACATTATGTCACAATACTTATGCATATTCTCTCTTATTTTACAAGGTTTACATAAAGAGGGAGAATGCCGGCAGCTGGGATTCTGGGCTGGAAAAGGAGCAAATATTAGAGACCTATTCTGCATAGCTCCAAAAGTCCTGAAACTTCACGGAAGACGTTTTCAGAATATATAAAAAATACTGAGCGCAAGAAGTTCACTAGGGGGCCACACCCTGCCCACGAGGGTGGGGAGCACGCCCTACCCCCCTGGGCGCGCCCCCCTACCTCGTGGGCCCCCTGGTGGCCCTCCGATGGCTATCTTCTGCTATATGGAGTCTTTCGATGAGGAAAAAATCATAAGCCATATCCTCGGACGAAACTCCGCCGCCACAAGGCGGAACCTTGGCGGATCCAATCTAGGGCTCGGGTAGAGCTGTTCTGCCGGGGAAACTTCCCTCCGGGAGGGGGGAATCATCGCCATCGTCATCACCAACGCTCCTCTCATCGGGAGAGGGCAATCTCCATCAACATCTTCACCAGCACCATCTCCTCTCAAAACCCTAGTTCATCTCTTATATCCAATTCTTGTCTCCAAGTCCGGGATTGGTACTAGTAGGTTGCTAGTAGTGTTAATTACTCCTTGCAGTTGATGCTAGTTGGTTTATTTGGTGGAAGATCATATGTTCAGATCCTATATGCATATTAATACCCCCCTGACTATGAACATGATTATGCTTTGTGAGTAGTTACATTTGTTCCTGAGGACATGGGAGAAGTCTTGCTATCAGTAGTCATGTGAATTTGGTATTCGTTTGATATTTGATGAGATGTATCTTCTCTCTCCTCTCGTGGTGTTATGTGGACGTCGACTACATAACACTTCACCATTATTTGGGCCTAGAGGAAGGCATTGGGAAGTAATAAGTAGATGATGGGTTGCTAGAGTGACAGAAGCTTAAACCCTAGTTTATGCGTTGCTTCGTAAGGGGCTGATTTGGATCCATATGTTTCATGCTATTGTTAGGTTTACCTTAATACTTTTGTTGTAGTTGTGGATGCTTGCAATAGAGGTTAATCATAAGTGGGATGCTTCTCCATGTAAGGACAGTACCCAAGCACCGGTTCACCCACATACCAAATTATCAAAGTACCGAACGTGAATCATATGAACATGATGAAAACTAGCTTGACGATATTCCCATGTGTCCTCGGAAGCGCTTTTCTCCATATAAGAGTTTGTCTAGGCTTGTCCTTAGCTACAAAAAGGATTGAGCCACCTTGCTGCACATTATTTACTTTTGTTACTTGTTGCTCGTTACAAATTATCCTATCACAAAACTATCTGTTACCACTTATTTCAGTACTTGCAGAGAATACCTTGCTGGAAACCGCTTATCATTTCCTTCTGCTCCTCGTTGGGTTCAACACTCTTACTTATCGAAAGAACTACGATAGATCCCCTATACTTGTGGGTCATCAAGACTCTTTTCTGGCGTCGTTGCCGGGGAGTGAAGCGCCTTTGGTAGGTGGAATTTGGTAAGGAAAATTTATATAGTGTGCTGAAATTTACTTTCACTTGTTACTATGGAAAGTAATCCTCTGAGGGGTTTGTTCGGGGTATCTTCACCCCGAACAGTAGAGCAAAGAGTTGCTCCTCAACCTACTGAACCTACTGAAAATGAAAATTTCTACTTTGAAATTCCTTCGGGTATGATAGAAAAACTGCTAGATAATCCTTTTGCAGGAGACGGAACAACGCGTCCTGATGAGCACCTAATATATGTGGATGAAGTTTGTGGATTATTTAAGCTTGGAGGTGTACCTGGAGATGTTATTAAGAAGAAGGTCTTCCCTTTATCTTTGAAGGAAGATGCATTGACATGGTATAAGCTATATGATGATACGGGGTCATGGAACTACAAACGACTGAAATTGGAATTTCATCAAAAGTTTTATCCTATGCATCTTGTTCATCGTGATCGCAATTATATATATATGAGTTATTCTTCACCTGAGCTAATCTTACGATCATTTCATAATTAAATTACGTTTGGAATTCAAATAGTTACATTCCTATTGATTCACTACGTAAAAATTGACATAAGAAAATAAAAATATAGGTCATAAGACAAGAAAAATTGCAGTTTATGTATATTTTAGACTATGTTTTTACGTTTGTAATTTTACATAACATAAAATATATTTTATGGCGATTATATATTTTCTTACGGTCTCTTTTTGCGTCGGAAATAAGACAAAACTTACGGAACGTAAAATTACGGTGCATTGATGGTAAAATAGAGGGGTTGAAGAATAACTATTCCTCACCCAGGGTGACGAATAACGCGACCCTATATATATATATATATATATATATACATAAACACTATTCTGATCACAACATGAACTTCCCGAGTAACGCGCCTGACCTTCCCCGAGTACTAGGTTGAAGTTCAGCTAAAAGGTGTCCAAATGGGGCTTGTGATATACCGTTGGAAAGCTATGGACATCAGTATCATGACCCAAGTTAATTTTTTTGCAAAACTAGAAAGATGCCCGTGCATTGCACGGAGCGTCAATATGCATTTTTTTAATAAAACACATGTTGTGATTGACCCATGCGGAAGTAATCCCATGTGTAAAAACTAATGATATCTCGAGAAAGAGAAGAGATAGGGTGAGGAGGAGTGTAAAAACCCATGCGGCCACCATGCCAGATTGTTCCAGAGGTTTCCTTTTTTAATTGCTCAACAATGAGGTTGTGGGAGATAAAGATGAACAAGGGAAGGCCTTATCTGCAAATGTGGACAGACGTGCGGGTATCTTTTTGCAAAATTGCCATAGTTTGCTTTCTATCCGTCAAATATAGATCAAACGGTCTATCTTGCAAGATGGCAGGCACACCATCATCACCAACTCGGTTTTTTATAAGAGTAGAGATGTAAGCGGTTTAAGAGCAGTTTTGAAAACCGTTTTTTCTTCATACAAAAAACGTGAATTGTATTTTCGATCGCATTTTTAACCGTTTATCGGAATGAGAAAAATAATATGGCGTTGGAAAGCTTCTGCAAAACCGCTCCTTCCATATGTTGAAAGTTTTCTCTAATTCCCTACAGTTAAAGAGTAATTCGGAAAATCGTAGAATTTTGCAAACCGAACAGCCGAGTTCGTTTTTTCGATGCCATTTCTAAACGGCTAATCCAATTGAGGCAAATAATATGGCGTTGTAAAGCTTATGAAAATGCACTACCTTTTCATGTTAAAAGTTTTCTCTAATTTTGAACAGTTTAAAAGTAATTTAGAAAACGGTACAACTTCCACCGAGTTCGTATTTTTGAGCTAATTTTTTAACCGTACGTCCAAATGCAGCAAATGATATGGCGTTGGAAAGCTTGAAGAAATGCGAAACTTTTTTGTATATATTGTTTCTCATAATTCATTACGGTTTTATGTCAGTTTTGAAAATGGCTAAAAACGTATTTTTGCCGTAATTTATACAAATTTTATCGGAACGGGGCAAATAATATACCGCTGAAAAGCTACAGAAAATGTGAAACTTTTTCATGTTGATGGTTTTCTCTGATTCCTAGACGTTTTTATGTAATTTCGAAAATGGCGAGATCACTCGTTCTGCCTTTATTTCGAAACAGATTCTTCGAAAATGCACCGCGTGAAGAACCTGACCTTCTCGGTATGTGTACCTGAACTTCACTCTGTTTTTCACATGTTTTTGTGCCCACAACTCTCCATCCACTGCTCGTAGCTCTCCATCCACTCACCAGAATTGAGCAGGTGATATACCGATGGAAAGCTGCTGTAAACACGCAACTTTCCCGTGTTGATCATTTTTTCATACTTGCGACGATTTTGAAAGTTTTTCATTTGAAATTCATTCAGTGTAGTAGGTGAACTTCCTGCTATTTTCAGGTTGAACTTCTGTGACGTATTTTCGTTTGCAGTAGTTGAACTTCTGTGTTGTTTTCACCTCTATCACAAGAATTTTTGAACTTTCTCCGGCCGAGCACTTGAACTTCTAGCAAGAAAACTTTAGGCTTTGCATTTTCATTCTTTTTCTAACACAAAATGCACACCGTGTACTACATGAACTTCTGGCAGTTATCGATCTTAACTTCTGAGATCACGTGTTCTGCCTTCATCGAAATAACAGAGTCTCCGAAAAAGCACTTCGTGAAGAGATTGAACTTCTGGATCAGTTCTTTTTGAACTTCACTCTATTTTTCACGTGTTATTTTTTACCCGTAACTCCCCAACCACTTACCAGAATTGAGCAAATGATATATCAATGAAAAGCTGTTGAAAACATGCAACTTTCCCACGTTTATATTTTTTCATACTTGTGACGGTTCAAAATAATTTTTTCATTACACAAAATTGTGTTTTAATTGGTATACATGAAACTTTTAAACTGTACATCGGAATGTAACATATAATATACCGTTGGAAAGCTTATGAACAGGAGCATCTTTTTCATATAGACAAACGTTACAATTTTTTGTCGTTTGAGAGTAGTTTTAAAAATGGAAAAAACAACGTCGTTTTTTGCCTGTTTTTTACATGTAATTGAAGGTTGAACGTCTCGCACTAGAGATCTTGAACTTCACCAGGAGGAACTTCTTGCAACAAACTTCCTAAGCTTTTTATTTTCTATTCTTATATTCCTATCTAAAACGCATTTCCTGTACTAGTTGAACTTCCCGCTGTTTTCACCTTGAACTTTTGTCACATTTTTGTGTATACGTCGAATTACACACAATTGAAGGTTGAACGTCATTTTTTGCCATTTTAAAACATGTAATTGGAGGTCGAACGGCTTGCAACAAACCCGAGTTTTTTATATACTTCGAACTTCTCTGTTATTTCAAATTGAACTTCTTAGTCTTATTCTTAGAAAAAAATGTGTTTTCAAATAAGCATCAAACATTTTTTTAAATTGAACCTCATACTTTTATTTTTCCTAGAAATGGAAAGAATTTGAGTTTTCCATAAACATCAAACTACTCTTATTTTAATGTGAACTTCTTTAATTTTATTCTTTACTAACGAAGAAAACCTGTGTTTTTTATAAATATTGAACTTCTCTTTTTTTATAATTTGGACTTCTTGGTTTATTTCTTTTAGCATCAAAATATCCTAGTTTTCTCATAAATATTGGACCCCCTCCACATTATTTTTCTAATTAATTTTTCTAAACTATTTTTTATTATTTTATTTTGAGCTTCCGTTGTGGAAACTTGTTGAACATGAGGAACTTTTTGAACTTTCCCGGTCTGTGCACTTGAACTTCTAGCAACAAAAATTTTGGACTTGGCCTTTTTACTCTTATTTTCTCATATGAAAGACACACCATGTAGTATGTGAACTTTCGTCTATTGTCAATTTGAACTTCTCCCAATTTCACTTTGGTAACGAAAAAAATCTGATTTTTTTATAGATATTAAACCGCTCTAACTTTTTTTCAACTTCTTTGTGTGCTTTTTAGGAATGTGAAAATAGGATTTTTGTTAGAAACATTGAATTTTTTTCATTATTTCGAATAGATCTTATTGATCTTATTCTTTAGTAACCGAAGAAACCGAGTTTTCAAATAAATATCAAATTGCTTTGCTTTTTAAAATTGAACTTCTTGGCTTTATTCTTTTGTAACGAGAAAAAACTAAGTTTTTAATATGCATTGAACTACTCCGTTTTTAAAAATTGAACTTCTTGATTTTTATCTTTAGTATCGAGCAAAATCTAAGATTTTTTATAAACATCAAACGGCTTCATTTTTTAATTTTGACTTCTTGGTGTTATTCATTAATAAAGGGAAAAGTCCTAGTTATATAATAAACATCGTACCGCTCACTTCTCTAAATTTCAACTTCTAGATCTTAAAAAAACAGGGGCAAATCCATGTTTACAAACTTTTTAAACTGCTCGGTTTTTTAAATTAGAACTTATATGTTATTTCAATTTGAACTTCACCAATTTTTTAGTAAAATGTAGAAACACCATTTTTTATAAACTTTTTGAAACCGCTCCATATTTAATATTTGAACTTCTTTGTTTATTCTATGGTAATAGGTGAAACTACATGTTTGTAATAAACATTGAAGCACACTATTATTTAAATTTTAACGTCAAGGTATTTTAAGAAATGGTTAACTTAAAAAACAAAAATTATGTTTTTCCACCTTTGTACGAACTTACTATTTATATTTTGTGAAGTTTTGTTTTTTTGTCTCACGACATTTTTAGGCATTTTTTGCTGTCGGTGAAATGGCCTAGGCGGACCTTTTTTTCATTGATGATTTTCTTCAGTATTTGGTATACATGAACTTATGAATTTCTAAAACATGAACTTCACAAGCTATTGAAACTCAAGAAAATTACACACACACTTCGTGTGCTACATGCATTCACACACACACAGTTCAAAAAATAAAACTCACATCTGAAAAGTATTTTGTTTTCCTGGTTACCACAGTTCTTCGAACATATGTGAAAAACCCGGTACTGGTGGTGTGTTTCTTTTTGTCAATGCACTGTTATAAATATATGTACTTGAACTAATACCACATTATTTGTATAGAAATTGGATTATTCCCTTTTTAGTTTATTTTGGAATACTTTTATATATTTTACTGCCACAATTCTTTTCCTTAGTGAATTGCCATGAAACAATAAGTTTTCCATCGAATATGTCAAATGTAATGGTCAGAAGATTATGGTACATCAATATATTAGGGACCGGCCATTAGTGGTGCCCTGAGAACTAAAGAATGAACTACCTGCATCTACATGTAAAGGTTGACATTTGGAGGCAACGAACATGCATGAACGCATCACTGAACACATTGCTTTTTGAACGCAATGTTGTACAAGTTAGCCTGCTAGTTTTGTCTGTACTTTTTCCTCCACTTTTTCCATGGGTGGTGTCGCACCTTCTTTCAGCAAGAAGTTGTTGTTGTCCCAAGTGCTACTGCACCTCACCACTTTGCAATCCAGGCGCCATTGAGCACTCCACTTCGGCCATCAGACAAATCAAACACTAACGAAGGCGAGCAGGAGAAGAACTTTTGTTTCCTCATCTCCACTGCTGCGGGGAAGCAACTCGAGTGTTTGCCGCGGGAAGTTCAGATGGGTGGAGCTGGCCGGGTGGCCGGAGGGGTAACTGACGGGAGAGCAGAGCCATTACTTGTTTTCTGCATGTAGCACGCACACATCTCGCCAGCACGGGAGGAGGCCTATGTCCGCATCGCAAGGTAGGTTGAGCTACAATTGCGGCATGCAGGGAGCCATGGCTGCGACCACGCTGGTTGCGACGGGGATGAGCAAGATGTTGGGATCCAGCTTACCTCGCGCGGTAGTGGTGAACGGCTGCAAATGGAGTCGTTGGACTGCAGCGGCATGGTGGAGCTGGAGGATGCGGCCATGGCGGCGGCTCTATTGGGCAGTCACGCGAGGCAGGATGGGGGCCGTGTGGTGGCGGCGCGCATCGGTGAGACGACGTTGACAGAGGCGTGCTACAGGTAGGCGGTGGCCGCGACGCAACGAGAGAGCTCGGGGGATGCGGCAGCCCGGGTTTGCTCGGTCGCCGCATCGGCGGCTGGCATGGTGGGGGTTGGGGGCAACGGCGGCTACAGGATCGTTTGGCTCGGAGGTGGACTGGTAGCGGTCGGGAGGTGGAAGAGATGGGCGGGTCACGGGTGGGAGGCGCGGCGGCCGGGGAAAGTGGCGGGTGGCCGCGGCAGCCGGGGAAGCTGGCGGGTGGCCGCGGCGATCGAGGAAGCTGGCGCGGTGGCCCTATTGGAGTGGAGATCGGCATCGCCTGGTGTTCACTGGGGCGGTGGCGAGCAGGGCACTGGCGGCAGGGGCTTAGGGCCGAGGTGGGACGGGGCACCGATGGCGGGGAGGTTCGGCGCGGAGCTCGGCACTGGCGGCGGCGGGTTCGGGGTGGGGCACCGGAGCGAGTTGGTCGGCGGGCGGGGGCTCGGCGACGAGATCCAGGGAGGGTGGCAGTGGCGATGCGATCCAGATGGTGGTAGCGGCGTTCGGGGGAGGGGATGGGGGCAACGGGTGGGCTGGGTGGACATTTTCTGTATCGGTCCGGTGTATTTCTCGGATCTCAGGAACATCGTATCGCCCCTATATAGGGCTCCGTGATCCAAATAGTTATTCTAATCCCAGGATTAGAATAGTGTCACTCTCTCTCTCTCTATATATATATATAGTGTTACTATTCATCACCTAGGGTGCAGAATAAGTTATTCTTCACCCGAGGTAATCTTACGGTCATTTCATAATTAAATTACATTTGGAATTCAAATAGTTACATTCCTAGTGATTCACTACGTAAAATTTGACATAAGAAAAATAAAAATATAGGTCATAAGACAAAAAAATTGCAGTTTATGTGTATTTTAGACTATGTTTTTACGTTTATAATTTTACATAACATAAAATATTTTTTACGGCGATTATACATTTTTTATGATCCCTTTTTACGTCGAAAATAAGACAAAACTTATGGAATGTAAAATTATGGTGCATTAATGGTAAAATAGAGAGGGGTGAAGAATAACTATTCCTCACCCAGGGTGACGAATAGCGCGACATATATATTGGCCTCGCGAAGGAGAAAGCATCGCTCAAGCTTGGGGAGGCTTAAATCAATGTTATATTCATGCCCCAATCATGAGCTCTCAAGAGAGATGATTATTCAAAATTTATATGCTCGGCTTTCTGATAACAATCGCACCATGCTCGATACTTCTTGTGCTGGCTCTTTTATGACGAAGACTATTGAATTCAAATGGGGTTTATTGGAAAGAATTAAACGCAACTCTGAAGATTGGGACCTCGACGAAGGTAAGGAGTCAGGTATGACACCTAAGTTTGATTGTGTTAAATCTTTTATGGATACCGATGTTTTCCGTAAATTTAGCACTAAATATGGACTTGACTCTGAGATAGTAGCTTCTTTCTGTGAATCTTTTGCTACTTATGTTGATCTCCCCAAGGAGAAGTGGTTTAAATATCATCCTCCCATAGAAGTAAAAGTAGTTGCACCTATTAAAGTTGAAGAAAAGACTATCACTTATAATGACCCTATTGTTCCTACTTCTTATGTTGAGAAACCACCTTTCTCTGTCAGGATAAAGGATCATGCTAAAGCTTCAACTGTGGTTCGTAAAAGCAATATTAGAACATATACACCTCCTGAGCAAGTTAAAGTTGAACCTAATATTTCTATTGTTAAAGATCTTTTGGCTGATAATATTGATGAGCATGTTATTTATTTCTGTGATGAAACTGCTAGAATTGCTAAACCTTGTGCTAAAGATAAACCTAGACCTGTGGTAGGCATGCCTATTATTTCTGTTAAAATAGGAGATCATTGTTATCATGGCTTATGTGATATGGGTGCCAGTGCAAGTGCAATACCTATTGACCTATATAGAGAAATTATGCATGATATTGCAACTGTTGAGTTAGAAGATATTGATGTCACAATTAAACTTGCCAATAGAGATACTATTTCACCAATGGGAATTGTTAGAGATGTTGAAGTCTTGTGTGGGAAAACTAAATATCCTGCTGATTTTCTTGTTCTTGGATCCCCACAAGATAGCTGTTGTCCCATTATATTTGGAAGACCCTTCTTAAACACTGTTAATGCTAAGATAAATTGCAAAAAGGATGTTGTTACTATCGGTTTAGATGATATGTATCATGAATTTAATTTCTCTAAATTTAGTAGCCAACACTGTGAAGAAGAATTACCTAGTAAGGATGAAATTATTGGTCTTGCTTCTATTGCCGTACCTCCTAGTGATCCTTCAGAACAATATTTGCTAGACCATGAAAATGGTACGTTTATGAATGAAAGAAGGGAAATAGATCAAGTATTCTTTAAACAGGAACCTATTCTGAAACACAATTTGCCTGTTGAAATCCTAGGGGATCCTCCTCCACCCAAGGGTGATCCCGTGTTTGATCTTAAACCGTTGCCTGATACTCTTAAATATGCTTATCTCGATGAGAAAAAGATATATCCTGTTATTATTACTGCTAACCTTTCAGAGCATGAGGAAGAGAGATTATTGAAAACTCTGAAGAAGCACCATTGCTGCTATTGGGTATACTCTTGATGATCTTAAGGGCATTAGTCCCACTCTATGTCAACATAAAAATAAATTTGGAAGAAGATGCTAAACCAGTTCGTGATCATCAAAGACGGCTGAATCCTAAAATGAAAGAAGTGGTAAGAAAGGAAATACTAAAGCTCCTTGAAGCAGGTATAATCTATCCCGTTGCTGATAGTTAGTGGGTAAGTCCTATCCATTGTGTCCCTAAGAAGGGAGGTATTACTGTCGTTCCTAATGATAAAGATGAATTGATTCCTCAAACAATTATTACAGGTTATAGGATGGTAATTGATTTCCGCAAATTAAATAAGGCCACTAAAAAGGATCATTACCCCTTACCTTTTATTGATCAAATGCTAGAAAGATTATCCAAACATACACATTTTTGCTTTCTAGATGGTTATTTTGGTTTCTCTCAAATACCTGTGTCAGCCAAGGATCAATCAAAGACTACTTTTACTTTCCCTTTTGGTACTTTTTCTTATAAGTGTATGCCTTTTGGTTTATGTAATGCACCTGCTACCTTTCAAAGATGCATGATGGCTATATTCTCTGACTTTTGTGAAAAGATTTGTGAGGTTTTCATGGACGATTTCTCCGTCTATGGATCTTCTTTTGATGATTGCTTGAGCAACCTTGATCGAGTTTTGCAGAGATGTGAAGAAACTAATCTTGTCTTGAATTGGGAAAAGTGCCACTTTATGGTTAATGAAGGTATTGTCTTGGGGCATAAAGTTTCTGAAAGAGGTATTGAAGTTGATAAAGCCAAGGTTGATGCTATTGAAAAGATGACATACCCCAAGGACATCAAAGGTATAAGAAGTTTCCTTGATCACGCCGGATTTTATAGGAGGTTCATTAAGGACTTCTCAAAAATTTCTCGGCCTCTGACTAATTTATTACAAAAAGATATACCATTTGTCTTTGATGATGATTGTGTAGAAGCATTTGAAATATTAAGAAAGCATTGATCTCTGCACCTATTGTTCAGGCACCTGATTGGAATTTACCCTTTGAAATTATGTGTGATGCTAGTGATTATGTTGTAGGTGATGTTCTAGGGCAAAGAGTTGATAAGAAATTAAATGTTATTCAATATGCTAGTAAAACCCTAGACAATGCTCAAAGAAATTATGCTACTACTGAAAAAGAATTCTTAGCAATTGTATTTGCTTGTGATAAGTTTAGACCTTATATTGTTGTTTCTAAAGTAACTATTCACACTGATCATGCTGCTATTAAATATATTATGGAAAAGAAAGATGCTAAACCTAGACTTATTAGATGGGTTCTCTTACTACAAGAATTTGACTTACATATTGTTGATAGAAAGGGAGCTGAGAACCCCGTTGCAGACAACTTGTCTAGGTTAGAAAATGTGCTTGATGACCCACTACCTATTGATGATAGCTTTCCTGATGAGCAATTAAATGTCATAAATGCTTCTCATACTTCTCCATGGTATGCTGATTATGCTAATTACATTGTTGCCAAATTCATACCACCTAGTTTCACATACCAGCAAAAGAAAAGGTTCTTCTATGATTTGAGGCATTACTTTTGGGATGACCCACATCTTTATAAAGAAGGAGTAGATGGTGTTATTAGACGTTGTGTACCTGAGCATGAACAGGAACAGATCCTACGCAAGTGTCACTCCGAAGCTTATGGAGGACACCATGTTGGAGATAGAACTGCACATAAGGTATTGCAATCTGGTTTTTATTGGCCTACTCTCTTCAGGGATGCACATAAGTTTGTCTTATCTTGTGATGAATGTCAAAGAATTGGTAATATTAGTAGACATCAAGACATGCCTATGAAATATTCACTCGTTATTGAACCATTTGATGTTTGGGGCTTTGACCATATGGGACCTTTTCCTGCCTCTAATGGTTATACACATATTTTAGTTGTTCTTGATTACGTTACTAAGTGGGTAGAAGCTATTCCAACTAGTAGTGCTGATCATAACACTTCTATTAAAATGCTTAAAGAAGTTATTTTTCCAAGATTTGGAGTCCCTAGATATTTAATGACTGATGTGTTGGAAATATGCCCTAGAGGCAATAATAAAAGCATTATTATTATATTTCCTTGTTCATGATAATTGTCTTTATTCATGCTATAATTGTGTTATCCGGAAATCGTAATACATGTGTGAATAATAGACACCAACATGTCCCTAGTAAGCCTCTAGTTGACTAGCTCGTTGATCAACAGATAGTCATGGTTTCCTGACTATGGACATTGGATGTCATTGATAACGAGATCACATCATTAGGAGAATGATGTGATGGACAAGACCCAATCCTAAACATAGCATAAGATCGTATAGTTCGTTTGCTAGAGTTTTCCAATGTCAAGTATCTTTTCCTTAGACCGTGAGATCGTGTAACTCCCGGATACCGTAGGAGTGCTTTGGGTGTGCCAAACGTCACAACGTAACTGGGTGACTATAAAGGTATACTACGGGTATCTCCGAAAGTGTCTGTTGGGTTGACACGGATCAAGACTGGGATTTGTCACTCCGTATGACGGAGAGGTATCACTGGGCCCACTCGGTAATGCATCATCATAATGAGCTCAAAGTGATCAAGTGTCTGGTCACGGGATCATGCATTACGGTACAAGTAAAGTGACTTGCCGGTAACGAGATTGAATGAGGTATTGGGATACCGACGATCGAATCTCGGGCAAGTAACATACCGATTGACAAAGGGAATTGTATACGGGGTTGCTTGAATCCTCGACATCGTGGTTCATCCGATGAGATCATCGAGGAGCATGTGGGAGCCACCATGGGTATCCAGATCCCGCTGTTGGTTATTGACCGGAGAGCCGTCTCGGTCATGTCTGCATGTCTCCCGAACCCGTAGGGTCTACACACTTAAGGTTCGGTGACGCTAGGGTTGTAGGGATATGTATATGCAGTAACCCGAATGTTGTTCGGAGTCCCGGATGAGATCCCGGACGTCACGAGGAGTTCCGGAATGGTCCGGAGGTAAAGAATTATATATAGGAAGTGCTATTTCGGGCATCGGGACAAGTTTCGGGGTCACTGGTATTGTACCGGGACCACCGGAAGGGTCCCGGGGGTCCACCGGGTGGGGCCACCTGTCCCGGGGGGCCACATGGGCTGTAAGGGGTGCGCCTTGGCCTACATGGGCCAAGGGCACCAGCCCCAAGAGGCCCATGCGCCTAGGGTTTCAAGGAGGGAAGAGTCCTAGGAGGGGAAGGCACCTCCTAGGTGCCTTGGGGAGGAGGGATTCCTCCCCTTGGCCGCACCCCCCTAGGAGATTGGATCTCCTAGGGCCGCCCCCCCCTTTGGCCCTCCTATATATAGTAGGGAGATGGAGGACTTCTGACCTTGATCTTTGGTGCCTCCCTCTCCCTCTCCAACACCTCCTCCTCCTCCATAGTGCTTAGCGAAGCCCTGCCGGAGTACTGCAGCTCCATCACCACCACGCCGTCGTGCTGCTGCTGGAGCCATCTCCCTCAACCTCTCCTTCCCCCTTGCTGGATCAAGAAGGAGGAGACGTGGCTGTTCCGTACGTGTGTTGAACGCGGAGGTGCCGTCCGTTCGGTGCTAGGATCTTCGGTGATTCAAATCACGTCGAGTACGACTGCCTCATCCCCGTTCTTTGAACGCTTCCGCTCACGATCTACAAGGTACGTAGATGCATCTAATCACTCGTTGGTAGATGAACTCCTAGATGGATATTGGTGAAACCGTAGGAAATTTTTTGTTTTCTGCAACGTTCCCCAACAGTGGCATCATGAGCTAGGTCTATGCGTAGTTCTCTTGCACGAGTAGAACACAATTTGTTGTGGGCGTTGATGTTGTCAACTTTCTTGCCGCTACTAGTCTTATCTTGCTTCAACGGTATTGTGGGATGAAGCGGCCCGGACCAACCTTACACGTACGCTTACGTGAGACCGGTTCCACCGACTAACATGCACAAGTTGCATAAGGTGGCTGGCGGGTGTCTGTCTCTCCCACTTTAGTTGGAGCGGATTCGATGAAAAGGGTCCTTATGAAGGGTAAATAGAAGTTGACAAATCACGTTGTGGCTTTCACGTAGGTAAGAAAACGTTCTTGCTAGAACCCTACTTCAGCCACGTAAAACTTGCAACAACAATTAGAGGACGTCTAACTTGTTTTTGCAGCAAGTGCTTTGTGATATGATATGGCCAAAGTTGTGATGAATGATGAATGATCTATATGTGATGTATGAGATGTTCATGCTATTGTAATAGGAATCACGACTTGCATGTCGATGAGTATGACAACCGGCAGGAGCCATAGGAGTTGTCTTTATTTTTTGTATGACCTGCGTGTCATTGAGAAACGCCATGTAAATTACTTTACTTTATTGCTAAACGCGTTAGCCATAGTAGTAGAAGTAATAGTTGGCGAGCAACTTCATGGAGACACGATGATGGAGATCATGATGATGGAGATCATGGTGTCATGCCGGTGACAAGATGATCATGGAGCCCCAAGATGGAGATCAAAGGAGCTATGTGATATTGGCCATATCATGTCACTATTATTATTTGATTGCATGTGATGTTTATCATGTTTTTCATCTTGTTTGCTTAGAACGACGGTAGTAAATAAGATGATCCCTCATAATAATTTCAAGAAAGTGTTCCCCCTAACTGTGCACCGTTGCGACAGTTCGTTGTTTCGAAGCACCACGTGATGATCGGGTGTGATAGATTCTAACGTTCACATACAACGGGTGTAAGACAGATTTACACATGCAAAACACTTAGGTTGACTTGACGAGCCTAGCATGTGTACAGACATGGCCTCGGAACACAGAAGACCGAAAGGTCGAGCATGAGTCGTATAGAAGATACGATCAACATGAAGATGTTCACCGACGTTGACTAGTCCGTCTCACGTGATGATCGGACACGGCCTAGTTAACTCGGATCATGTTATACTTAGATGACAGGAGGGATGTCTATCTAAGTGGGAGTTCATTGAAATTTGATTAGATGAACTTAATTATCATGAACTTAGTCTAAAAATATTTACAATATGTCTTGTAGATCAAATGGCCAACGTAGTCCTCAACTTCAACGCGTTCCTAGAGAAAACCAAGCTGAAAGACGATGGCAGCAACTACACGGACTGGGTCCGGAACCTGAGGATCATCCTCATAGCTGCCAAGAAAGATTATGTCCTACAAGCACCGCTAGGTGACGCACCTGTTCTCCCTGCAGAACAAGACGTTATGAACGCTTGGCAGGCACGTACCGATGACTACTCCCTCGTTCAGTGCGGCATGCTTTACAGCTTAGAGCCGGGGCTCCAAAAGCGTTTTGAGAGACACGGAGCATATGAGATGTTCGAAGAGCTGAAAATGGTTTTCCAAGCTCATGCCCGGGTCGAGAGATATGAAGTCTCCGACAAATTCTTCAGCTGTAAGATGGAGGAAAATAGTTCTGTCAGTGAGCACATACTCACTATGTCTGGGTTACATAACCGCTTGACTCAGCTGGGAGTTAATCTCCCGGATGACGCGGTCATTGACAGAATCCTCCAGTCGCTTCCACCGAGCTACAAGAGCTTTGTGATGAACTTCAATATGCAGGGGATGGAAAAGACCATTCCTGAAGTATTTGCAATGCTGAAATCAGCAGAGGTAGAAGTCAAAAAGGAACATCAAGTGTTGATGGTGAATAAAACCACTAAGTTCAAGAAGGGCAAGGGTAAGAAGAACTTCAAGAAGGACGGCAAGGGAGTTGCCGCGCCCGGCAAGCAAGCTGCCGGGAAGAAGCCAAAGAATGGACCCAAGCCCGAGACTGAGTGCTTTTATTGCAAGGAAAGTGGTCACTGGAAGCGGAACTGCCCCAAATACTTAGCGGACAAGAAGGCCGGCAAAACGAAAGGTATATGTGATATACATGTAATTGATGTGTACCTTACCAGTACTCGTAGTAGCTCCTGGGTATTTGATACCGGTGCAGTTGCTCACATTTGTAACTCAAAGCAGGAGCTGCGGAATAAGCGGAGACTGGCGAAGGACGAGGTGACGATGCGCGTCGGGAATGGTTCCAAGGTCGATGTGATCGCCGTCGGCACGCTACCTCTACATTTACCTACGGGATTAGTTTTGAACCTCAATAATTGTTATTTAGTGCCAAGTTTGAGCATGAACATTGTATCAGGATCTCGTTTAATTCGAGATGGCTACTCATTTAAATCCGAGAATAATGGTTGTTCTATTTATATGAGAGATATGTTTTATGGTCATGCTCCGATGGTGAATGGTTTATTCTTAATGAATCTCGAGCGTAATGCTACACATATTCATAGTGTGAGTACCAAAAGATGTAAGGTTGATAATGATAGTCCCACATACTTGTGGCACTGCCGCCTTGGTCACATAGGTGTCAAACGCATGAAGAAGCTCCATGCTGATGGACTTTTAGAGTCTCTTGATTACGAATCATTTGACACGTGCGAACCATGCCTCATGGGTAAAATGACCAAGACTCCGTTCTCAGGAACAATGGAGCGAGCAACCAACTTATTGGAAATCATACATACTGATGTGTGCGGTCCAATGAGTGTTGAGGCTCGCGGTGGCTATCGTTATGTTCTCACCCTCACTGATGACTTGAGTAGATATGGGTATGTCTACTTAATGAAACACAAGTCTGAGACCTTTGAAAAGTTCAAGGAATTTCAGAGTGAGGTTGAGAATCAACGTGACAGGAAAATCAAGTTCCTGCGATCAGATCGTGGAGGAGAATACTTGAGTCATGAGTTTGGCACACACTTAAGAAAATGTGGAATAGTTTCACAACTCACGCCGCCTGGAACACCTCAGCGTAATGGTGTGTCCGAACGTCGTAATCGCACTCTATTAGATATGGTGCGATCTATGATGTCTCTTACCGATTTACCGCTATCTTTTTGGGGCTATGCTTTAGAGACTGCCGCATTCACTTTAAATAGGGCTCCGTCGAAATCCGTTGAGACGACACCGTATGAATTATGGTTTGGGAAGAAACCTAAGCTGTCGTTTCTAAAAGTTTGGGGATGCGATGCTTATGTCAAGAAACTTCAACCTGAAAAGCTCGAACCCAAGTCGGAAAAATGCGTCTTCATAGGATACCCTAAAGAAACTATTGGGTATACCTTCTACCTCAGATCCGAAGGCAAGATCTTTGTTGCCAAGAATGGGTCCTTTCTAGAGAAAGAGTTTCTCTCGAAAGAAGTAAGTGGGAGGAAAGTAGAACTTGATGAAGTATTACCTCTTGAACCGGAAAATGGCGCAACTCAAGAAAATGTTCCTGAGGTGCCTGCACCGACTAGAGAGGAAGTTAATGATGATGATCAAGATACTTCTGATCAAGCTCCTACTGAAATTCGAAGGTCCACAAGGACACGTTCCGCACCAGAGTGGTACGGCAACCCTGTCTTGGAAATCATGTTGTTAGACAACGGTGAACCTTCGAACTATGAAGAAGCGATGGCGGGCCCGGATTCCGACAAATGGCTAGAAGCCATGAAATCCGAGATAGGATCCATGTATGAAAACGAAGTATGGACTTTGACTGACTTGCCCGTTGAGCGGCGAGCCATAGAAAATAAATGGATCTTTAAGAAGAAGACAGACGCGGATGGTAATGTGACCATCTATAAAGCTCGGCTTGTCGCTAAGGGTTATCGACAAGTTCAAGGGGTTGACTACGATGAGACTTTCTCACCGGTAGCGAAGCTAAAGTCCGTCCGAATCATGTTAGCAATTGCCGCATTCTACGATTATGAGATATGGCAAATGGACGTCAAAACGGCATTCCTTAATGGTTTCCTTAAGGAAGAATTGTATATGATGCAGCCGGAAGGTTTTGTCGATCCTAAGAATGCTGACAAGGTGTGCAAGCTCCAACGCTCGATTTATGGGCTGGTGCAAGCATCTCGGAGTTGGAACATTCGCTTTGATGAGATGATCAAAGCGTTTGGGTTTACGCAGACTTATGGAGATGCCTGTGTTTACAAGAAAGTGAGTGGGAGCTCTGTAGCATTTCTCATATTATATGTAGATGACATACTTTTGATGGGAAATGATATAGAACTCTTGGACAGCATTAAGGCCTACTTGAATAAAAGTTTTTCAATGAAGGACCTTGGAGAAGCTGCTTATATATTAGGCATCAAGATCTACAGAGATAGATCAAGACGCCTCATAGGTCTTTCACAAAGCACATACCTTGATAAGATATTGAAGAAGTTCAATATGGATCAGTCTAAGAAGGGGTTCTTGCCTGTGTTACAAGGTGTGAAATTGAGCTCAGCTCAATGTCCGACCACGGCAGAAGATATAGAAGAGATGAGTGTCATCCCCTATGCCTCAGCCATAGGTTCTATTATGTATGCCATGCTGTGTACCAGACCTGATGTAAACCTTGCCGTAAGTTTGGTAGGAAGGTACCAAAGTAATCCCGGCAAGGAACACTGGACAGCGGTCAAGAATATCCTGAAGTACCTGAAAAGGACTAAGGAAATGTTTCTCGTTTATGGAGGTGACGAAGAGCTCGTCGTAAAGGGTTACGTCGACGCTAGCTTCGACACAGATCTGGATGACTCAAAGTCACAAACCGGATACGTGTATATTTTGAATGGTGGGGCAGTAAGCTGGTGCAGTTGCAAGCAGAGCGTCGTGGCGGGATCTACATGTGAAGCGGAGTACATGGCAGCCTCGGAGGCAGCGCATGAAGCAATTTGGGTGAAGGAGTTCATCACCGACCTAGGAGTCATACCCAATGCGTCGGGGCCGATCAAGCTCTTCTGTGACAACACTGGAGCTATTGCACTTGCCAAGGAGCCCAGGTTTCACAAGAAGACAAGGCACATCAAGCGTCGCTTCAACTCCATTCGTGAAAATGTTCAAGATGGAGACATAGATATTTGTAAAGTACATACGGACCTGAATGTAGCAGATCCGTTGACTAAACCTCTCCCTAGAGCAAAACATGATCAACACCAGAATTCCATGGGTGTTCGATTCATCACAATGTAACTAGATTATTGACTCTAGTGCAAGTGGGAGACTGTTGGAAATATGCCCTAGAGGCAATAATAAAAGCATTATTATTATATTTCCTTGTTCATGATAATTGTCTTTATTCATGCTATAATTGTGTTATCCGGAAATCGTAATACATGTGTGAATAATAGACACCAACATGTCCCTAGTAAGCCTCTAGTTGACTAGCTCGTTGATCAACAGATAGTCATGGTTTCCTGACTATGGACATTGGATGTCATTGATAACGAGATCACATCATTAGGAGAATGATGTGATGGACAAGACCCAATCCTAAACATAGCATAAGATCGTATAGTTCGTTTGCTAGAGTTTTCCAATGTCAAGTATCTTTTCCTTAGACCATGAGATCGTGTAACTCCCGGATACCGTAGGAGTGCTTTGGGTGTGCCAAACGTCACAACGTAACTGGGTGACTATAAAGGTATACTACGGGTATCTCCGAAAGTGTCTGTTGGGTTGACACGGATCAAGACTGGGATTTGTCACTCCGTATGACGGAGAGGTATCACTGGGCCCACTCGGTAATGCATCATCATAATGAGCTCAAAGTGACCAAGTGTCTGGTCACGGGATCATGCATTACGGTACGAGTAAAGTGACTTGCCGGTAACGAGATTGAACGAGGTATTGGGATACCGACGATCGAATCTCGGGCAAGTAACATACCGATTGACAAAGGGAATTGTATACGGGGTTGCTTGAATCCTCGACATCGTGGTTCATCCGATGAGATCATCGAGGAGCATGTGGGAGCCAACATGGGTATCCAGATCCCGCTGTTGGTTATTGACCGGAGAGCGTCTCGGTCATGTCTACATGTCTCCCGAACCCGTAGGGTCTACACACTTAAGGTTCGGTGACGCTAGGGTTGTAGGGATATGTATATGCAGTAACCCGAATGTTGTTCGGAGTCCCGGATGAGATCCCGGACGTCACGAGGAGTTCCGGAATGGTCCGGAGGTAAAGAATTATATATAGGAAGTGCTATTTCGGGCATCGGGACAAGTTTCGGGGTCACCGGTATTGTACCGGGACCACCGGAAGGGTCCCGGGGGTCCACCGGGTGGGGCCACCTGTCCCGGGGGGCCACATGGGCTGTAGGGGGTGCGCCTTGGCCTACATGGGCCAAGGGCACCAGCCCCAAGAGGCCCATGCGCCTAGGGTTTCAAGGAGGGAAGAGTCCTAGGAGGGGAAGGCACCTCCTAGGTGCCTTGGGGAGGAGGGATTCCTCCCCTTGGCCGCACCCCCCTAGGAGATTGGATCTCCTAGGGCCGGTGCCCCCCCCCTTTGGCCCTCCTATATATAGTGGGGAGATGGAGGACTTCTGACCTTGATCATTGGTGCCTCCCTCTCCCTCTCCAACACCTCCTCCTCCATAGTGCTTAGCGAAGCCCTGCCGGAGTACTGCAGCTCCATCACCACCACGCCGTCGTGCTGCTGCTGGAGCCATCTCCCTCAACCTCTCCTTCCCCCTTGCTGGATCAAGAAGGAGGATACGTGGCTGTTCCGTACGTGTGTTGAACGCGGAGGTGCCGTCCGTTCGGTGCTAGGATCTTCGGTGATTCGAATCACGTCGAGTACGACTCCCTCATCCCCGTTCTTTGAACGCTTCCGCTCGCGATCTACAAGGTACGTAGATGCATCTAATCACTCGTTACTAGATGAACTCCTAGATGGATCTTGGTGAAACCGTAGGAAAATTTTTGTTTTCTGCAACGTTCCCCAACATGATGGTGGTTCACATTTTATTCATGGTGCTTTCCGTAAAATGCTTGCTAAGTATGATGTTAATCATAGAATTGCATCCCCTTATCACCCTCAGTCTAGTGGTCAAGTAGAATTGAGTAATAGAGAGCTCAAATTAATTTTGCAAAAGACTGTCAATAGGTTTAGAAAGAATTGGTCCAAGAAACTTGATGATGCATTATGGGCCTATAGAACTGCATATAAAAATCCTATGGGTATGTCTCCGTATAAAATGGTTTATGGAAAAGCATGTCACTTACCTCTCGAACTAGAACACAAGGCATATTGGGCTATTAAAGAGCTCAATTATGATTTTAAACTTGTTGGAGAGAAGAGGTTATTTGATATTAGCTCACTCGATGAATGGAGAACCCAAGCCTACGAAAATGCCAAGTTGTTTAAAGAAAAAGTTAAAAGATGGCATGATAAAAGGATACAAAAGCGTGAGTTTAATGTAGGTGATTATGTATTGCTATACAACTCTCGTTTAAGATTTTTTGCAGGAAAACTTCTCTCTAAATGGGAAGGTCCTTACGTTATCGAGGAGGTCTATCGTTCCGGTGCCATAAAAATCAACAACTTCGAAGGCACAAATCCGAAGGTGGTGACCGGTCAAAGAATCAAACATTATATCTCAGGTAATCCCATAAATGTTGAAACCAATGTTATTGAAACCGTAACCCCGGAGGAATACATAAGGGACACTTTCCGAAACGTTTTAGACTCGAAAAGGAATAGGTATGTGGTACGGTAAGTAAACCGACTCCAGAACAGTTTTTAAGGCAATATTTCTCCGTTTTGGAATATTTAGAAAAATAGAAAAATAAGAAGCAGTCCGGGAAGGACACGAGGGCTCCACGAGGGTGGAGGGCGCGCCCTATCCTCCTGGGCGCGCCCCCCTACCTCGTGGGCACCTCGTGCGCTCTCCGGACTCCGTTTTCTTACATGACACGTATTTTGGTTGGTAAAAATTCATTTTATAATCTCCCGAAGGTTTTGACTCCTATATCACGCAAATATTCTCTGTTTTGTTTCGAGCTGTCCTACTGCAGATTAGAGCAACATGTCGTCCCAGGATTCGGAAGGAGAAAGCTATGTGGCTGATTACCTTGCAGATCCTAAGGTCTATGGGGATGTGGAGCATTGTGGTTGGACTACGGAAGAAGAAGAGGACTATCAACCCAAGGGAAGGGAGGGAACAAGCTCAGAAGAAGACAAAGTCCCATTACCTCAACCCGAGGACATGCATGTGGAGTTCAAAAAGTCAAGCCTCCCGGATAGAGTAAAGAAACCTAAGATCGAGTTTATCCCTTTTCGCCTCTTGCAGGAAAACAAGCAGGAACTATGCAAAAAGATACTGAGCTTGGAGCAGGAGATCGATGACCTAAGGGACCAAAACTCTGTCCTCGAGCGTAAATTAAGGAAGAAACCTACACCATCAACAAAACCATCACCTTCTCCACCAACAAAGAAGAATTGAGTATCTGGTATGGGCACTCCCCTTGGCAACTGCCAAGCTTGGGGGAGTGCCCCGATATCGTATCACCATCACTTTTATCTTTATCGTTTTTCTTAGTTTGATCCTTTTGGTAATATCTTGATCTAGTAGAATAAAGTTTATGGCATGATCTAGTTTTGAGTTTTGCTTTATGATCCCTCTATGTAATCGAGTCTGTGAGCTATATATAATAAAGATTAGTGTTGAGTCAAGGGCTTGATTATTTTGCCATGATCCTAAGTGAATAAAAGAAAAGAGAAATAAAAAAAAAAGGAAACAAAGAGATCATATGGATCTTATGGAGAGTAATGAGCTCACATAGAAAAAGTATGATGAATAAAATTTGTTGAGAGTTGACTAACATAGTTTTGGTCATCGTTGCAATTAATAGGAAGTAATAAAGAAAGAGAGGTCTTCACATATAAATATACTATCTTGGACATCTTTTATGATTGTGAGCACTCATTAGAATATGACATGCTAAAGAGTTGACGTTGGACAAGGAAGACAACATAATGGGTTATGTTTTCTTACATCTGAGATAAAGTATATTGTCATGGATCGTCCAACATGGTTGACCTTGCCTTTCCCCTCATGCTAGCCAAATTCATCGCACCAAGTAGAGATACTACTTGTGCTTCCAAATACCCTTAAACCAGTTTTGCCATGAGAGTCCACCATACCTACCTATGGATTGAGTAAGATCCTCCAAGTAAGTTGTCATCGGTGCAAGCAATAAAAATTGCTCTCTAAATATGTATGACTTGTTAGTGTGGGAGAAAATAAGCTTTATACGATCGTGTGATATGGAAGAAATAAAAGCGACAGACTGCATAATAAAGGTCCATATCACAAGTGGCAATATAAAGTGACGTTCTTTCGCATTAAGATTTTGTACATCCAACCATAAAAGCGCATGACAACCTCTGCTTCCCTCTGCGAAGGGCCTATCTTTTACTTTTATCTCCTACCTTGCATAAGAGTCATGGTGATCTTCACCCTTCCTTTTTACGTTTTATCCTTTGGCAAGCACAGTATGTTGGAAAGATCCTGGTATATATGGCTAATTGGATGTGAGTTTTCATGAACTATTATTGTTGACATTACCCTTGAGGTAAAACATTGGGAGGCAAAACTATAAGCCCCTATCTTTCTCTGTGTCCGATTAAAACTCCATACCCATAAGTATTGCGTGAGTGTCAGCAATTGTGAAAGACTATATGATAGTTGAGTATGTGGACTTGTTGAAAAGCTCTTATATATTAACTCTTTCCTATGTTATGATAAATTGCAATTGCTCCAATGACTAAGATTATAGTTTGTTAGTTTTCAATGAAGTTTACTATTCATACTTGAAATTGTGATTGAATTATTACTCTAGCATAAGAAATCATATGACAAGAATTATGTAAGTTGTTGTTCTAAGAATGATCATGATGCCCTCATGTCGGTATTTTACTTTTATCGACACCTCTATCTCTAAACATGTGGACATACTTTTCGATTTCGGCTTTCGCTTGAGGACAAGCGAGGTCTAAGCTTGGGGGAGTTGATACGTCCATTTTGCATCATGCTTTTATATCGATATTTATTGCATTATGGGCTGTTATTACACATTATGTCACAATACTTATGCCTATTCTCTCTTATTTTACAAGGTTTACATAAAGAGGGAGAATGCCGGCAGCTGGGATTCTGGGCTGGAAAAGGAGCAAATATTAGAGACTTATTCTGCACAGCTCCAAAAGTCCTGAAACTTCACGGAAGACGTTTTCAGAATATATAAAAAATACTGAGCGCAAGAAGTTCACCAGGGGGCCACACCCTGCCCACGAGGGTGGGGGCGTGCCCTACCCCCCTGGGCGCGCCCCCTGCCTCGTGGGCCCCCCGGTGGCCCTCCGATGGCTATCTTCTGCTATATGGAGTCTTTCGATGAGGAAAAAATCATAAGCCATCTCGGACGAAACTCCGCCGCCACGAGGCGGAACCTTGGTGGATCCAATCTAGGGCTCCGGCAGAGCTGTTCTGTCGGGGAAGCTTCCCTCCAGGAGGGGGAAATCATCGCCATCGTCATCATCAACGCTCCTCTCATCGGGAGAGGGCAATCTCCATCAACATCTTCACCAGCACCATCTCCTCTCAAAACCCTAGTTCATCTCTTGTATCCAATTCTTGTCTCCAAGTCCATGATTGGTACTAGTAGGTTGCTAGTAGTGTTAATTACTCCTTGCAGTTGATGCTAGTTGGTTTATTTGGTGGAAGATCATATGTTCAGATCCTATATGCATATTAATACCCCTCTGATTATGAACATGATTATGCTTTGTGAGTAGTTACGTTTGTTCCCGAGGACATGGGAGAAGTCTTGCTATTAGTAGTCATGTGAATTTCGTATTTGTTTGATATTTTGATGAGATGTATCTTGTCTCTCCTCTAGTGGTGTTATGTGAACGTCGACTACATAACACTTCACCATTATTTGGGCCTAGAGGAAGGCATTGGGAAGTAATAAGTAGATGATGGGTTGCTAGAGTGACAGAAGCTTAAACCCTAGTTTATGCGTTGCTTCGTAAGGGGCTGATTTGGATCCATATGTTTCATGCTATGGTTAGGTTTACCTTAATACTTTTGTTGTAGTTGTGGATGCTTGCAATAGAGGTTAATTATAAGTGGGATGCTTGTACAAGTAAGGACATTACCCAAGCACCGGTCCACCCACATACCAAATTATCAAATTACCGAACGCGAATCATATGAACGTGATGAAAACTAGCTTGACGATATTCCCATGTGTCCTCGGGAGCGCTTTTCTCTATATAAGAGTTTGTCCAGTCTTGTCCTTTGCTACAAAAAGGATTGAGCCACCTTGCTGCACTTTATTTACTTTTGTTACTTGTTGCTCGTTACAAATTATCCTATCACAAAACTATCTGTTACCACTTATTTCAGTACTTGCAGAGAATACCTTGCTGGAAACCTCTTATCATTTCCTTCTGCTCCTCGTTGGGTTCGAGACTCTTACTTATCGAGAGGACTGCGATAGATCCCCTATACGTGTGGGTCATCAAGGCACACATCAGGTCTGGTACACAGCATTGCATACATGATAGAGCCTATGGCTGAAGCATAGGGAACACCTTTCATTTTCTCTCTATCTTCTGCAGTGGTCGGGCATTGAGTCTGACTCAACTTCACACCTTGTAATACAGGCAAGAACCCTTTCTTTGCCTCATCCATTTTGAACTTCTTCAAAACTTTATCAAGGTATGTGCTTTGTGAAAGTCCAATTAAGCATCTTGATCTATCTCTATAGATCTTGATGCCCAATATATAAGCAGCTTCACCGAGGTCTTTCATTGAAAAATTCTTATTCAATTATCCTTTTATGCTATTCAGAAATTCAGTATCATTTCCGATCAACAATATGGCATCTACATATAATACCAGAAATGCTACGGAGCTCCCACTCACTTTCTTGTAAATACAGGCTTCTCCAAAAGTCTGTATAAAACTATATGCTTTGATCACACTATCAAAGCGTATAATCCAACTCCGAGAGGCTTGCACCAGTCCATAAATGGATCGCTGGAGCTTGCACACTTTTTAGCACCTTTTGGATTGACAAAACCTTCTGATTGCATCATATACAACTCTTCTTTAAGGTATCCATTAAGGAATGCAGCTTTGACATCCATTTGCCAAATTTCATAATCATAAAATGCGGCAATTGCTAACATGATTCGGATGGACTTAAGCATCGCTACGGGTGAGAAGGTCTCATCGTAGTCAACTCCTTGAACTTGTCGAAAACCTTTTGCAACAAGTCGAGGTTTGTAGACAGTAATATTACCATCAGCGTTAGTCTTCTTCTTGAAGATCCATTTATTGTTTATGGCCTGCCGATCATCGGGCAAGTCAACCAAAGTCCATACTTTGTTCTCATACATGGATCCCGTCTCAAATTTCATGGCCTCAAGCCATTTTGCAGAATCTGGGCTCATCATCGCTTCCTCATAGTTCGTAGGTTCGTCATTGTCAAGTAACATGACTTCCAGAACAGGATTACCATACCACTCTGGTGCGGATCTTACTATGGTTGACCTACGAGGTTTAATAGTAACTTGATCAGAAGTTTCATGATCATCATCATTAGCTTCCTCACTTATTGGTGTAAGAATCACTGGAACTGATTTCAATGATGAACTACTTTCCAATAAGGGAGAAGGTACAATTACCTCGTCAAGTTCTACTTTCCTCCCACTCACTTCTTTCGAGAGAAACTCCTTCTCTAGAAAGGATCCGTTCTTAGCAACGGATATCTTGCCTTCGGATCTGTGATAGAAGGTGTACCCAACAGTCTCCTTTGGGTATCCTATGAAGACACATTTCTCCGATTTGGGTTCGAGCTTATCAAGTTGAAGCTTTTTCGCATAAGCATCACAGACCCAAACTTTAAGAAATGACAACTTGGGTTTCTTGCAAAACCACAATTCATAAGGTGTCGTCTCAACGGATTTAGATGGTGCCCTATTTAACATGAATGCAGCCGTCTCTAAAGCATAGCCCCAAAACGATAGCGGTAAATCAGTGAGAGACATCATAGGTCGCACCAGATCTAATAAAGTGCGGTTATGACGTTCGGACACACCATTACGTTGTGGTGTTCCAAGTGGCGTGAGTTGCGAAACTATTCCGCATTGTTTCAAATGAAGTCCAAACTCATAACTCAAATATTCACATCCACGACCGGATCGTAGAAACTTGATTTTCTTGTTAAGATGATTTTCCACTTCACTCTGAAATTCTTTGAAATTTTCAAATGTTTCAGACTTATGTTTCATTAAGTAGATATACCCATATCTTCTCAAATCATCTGTGAAGGTGAGAAAATAATGATATCCAGCGCGAGCTTCAATGTTCATTGGACCACATACATCAGTATGTATGATTTCCAGTAACTCTGTTGCTTGCTCCATTGTTCTAATAAGTTTGTTGCTCGTTCCATTGTTATGTTGCTTGCATCAACACTCATTGGACCGCATACATCAGTATGTATTATTTCTAGTAAGTCTGTTGCTCGTTCCATTGTTCCGGAGAACGGAGTCTTAGTCATCTTGCCCATGAGGCATGGTTCGCAAGCATCAAGTGATTCATAATCAAGTGATTCCAAAATCCCATCCGCATGGAGTTTCTTCATGCGCTTTACAGCAATATGACCTAAATGGCAGTGCCACAAATAAGTTGCACTATCATTATTAAACTTATATCTTTTGGCTTCAATACTATGAACATGTGTATCACTACTATCAAGATTTAGTAAAAATAGACCACTCATCAAGGGTGCATGACCATAAAAGATATTACTCATATAAATAGAACAACCATTATTCTCTGATTTAAATGAATAACCGTCTCGCATCAAACAAGATCCAGATATAATGTTCATGCTCAACGCCGCTACCAAATAAAAATTATTTAGGTCTAAAACTAATCCCGAAGGTAGATGTAGAGGTAGTGTGCCGACGGCGATCACATCGACTTTGGAACCATTTCCCATGTGCATCGTCACCTCGTCCTTAGCGAATCTTCGCTTAATCCGTAGCCCCTGTTTCGAGTTGCAAATGTTAGCAACTGAACCAGTATCAAATACCCAGGCACTACTGCGAGCATTAGTAAGGTACACATCAATAACATGTATATCAAATATACCTTTCACTTTGCCATCCTTCTTCTCCGCCAAATACTTGGGGCAATTCCGCTTCCAGTGACTAGTTCCTTTGCAGTAGAAGCACTCAGTCTCAGGCTTAGGTCCAGACTTGGGTTTCTTCACTTGAGCAGCAACTGGCTTGCTGTTCTTCTTGAAGTTCCCCTTCTTCCCTTTACCCTTTTTCTTGAAACTGGTGGTCTTGTTGACCATCAACACTTGATGCTCCTTCTTGATTTCTACCTCAGCAGCCTTTAGCATTGCGAAGAGCTCAGGAATCATCTTATCCATCCCTTGCATATTATAGTTCATCACGAAGCTCTTGTAGCTTGGTGGCAATGATTGAAGAACTCTGTCAATGACACTATCATTAGGAAGATTAACTCCCAGTTGAGTCAAGTGGTTGTGGTATCCAGACATTCTGAGTATATGTTCACTGACAGAACTATTCTCCTCCATCTTGCAGCTGTAGAACTTATTGGAGACTTCATATCTCTCAATCCGGGCATTTGCTTGAAATATTAACTTCAACTCCTGGAACGTCTCATATGCTCCATGACGTTCAAAACGTCGTTGAAGTCACGGTTCTAAGCCGTAAAGCATGGCACACTGAACTATCGAGTAGTCATCATCTTTGCTCTGCCAGGTGTTCACAACATCTGGCGTTGCTCCTGCAGCGGGTTTGTCACCTAGCGGTGCTTCCAGGACGTAATTCTTCTGTGCAGCAATGAGGATAATCCTCAAGTTACGGACCCAGACCGTGTAGTTGCTACCATCATCTTTCAACTTAGCTTTCTCTAGGAACGCATTAAAATTCAACGGAACAACAGCACGGGCCATCTATCTACAACAACATAGACATGTAAAATACTATCAGGTACTAAGTTCATGATAAATTAAAGTTCAATTAATCAAATTACTTAAGAACTCCCACTTAGATAGACATCTCTCTAATCATCTAAGTGATCACGTGATCCACATCAACTAAACCATGTCCGATCATCACGTGAGATGGAGTAGTTTTCAATGGTGAACATCACTATGTTGATCATATCTACTATATGATTCACGCTCGACCTTTCGGTCTTAGTGTTCCGAGGCCATATCTGCATATGCTAGGCTCGTCAAGTTTAACCCGAGTATTACGCGTGTGCAAAACTGGCTTGCACCCGTTGTATGTGAATGTAGAGCTTATCACGCTCGATCATCACGTGGTGTCTCAGCACGATGAACTGTAGCAACGGTGCATACTCAGGGAGAACACGTATACCTTGAAATTTAGTGAGAGATCATCTTATAATGCTACCGTCGAACTAAGCAAAATAAGATGCATAAAGGATAAATATCACATGCAATCAATATAAGTGATATGATATGGCCACCATCATCCTATGCCTTTGATCTCCATCTCCAAAGCACCGTCATGATCACCATCATCACCGGCTTGACACCTTGATCTCCATAGAAGCATCGTTGTCGTCTCGCCAACTATTGCTTCTACGACTATCGCTACCGCTTAGTGATAAAGTAAAGCAATTACATGGCGATTGCATTTCATACAATAAAGTGACAACCATATGGCTCCTTCCGGTTGCCGATAACTGTGTTACAAAACATGATCATCTCATATAATAAAATTTAGCATCATGTCTTGACCATATCACATCACAACATGCCCTGCAAAAACAAGTTAGACGTCCTCTACTTTGTTGTTGCAAGTTTTGTGTGGCTGCTACGGGCTGAGCAAGAATCGTTCTTACCTACGCATCAAAACCACAACACGGTATAGTGATTGCTTTTTGATCTTCAGAAAGAACCATGTTCATTGAATCCGATTCAACTAAAGCTGGAGAAACAGACACCCACTAGCCACCTATGTGCGAAGCACGTCGGTAGAACCAGTCTCGCGTAAGCATACGCGTAATGTCGGTCTGGGCCGCTTCATCCAACTATGCCGCCAAATCAAGAATCAACTAGTGACGGCAAGCAATATGTATATACCCACGCCCACAACTACTTTGTGTTCTACTCGTGCATATAACATCTATGCATAAACCTGGCTCGGATGCCACTGTTTGGGAATGCAGTAATTTCAAAAAAAATCGTACACACACGCAAGATCATGGTGATGCATAGCAACGAGAGGGAAGCGTGTTATCCACGTACCCTCTTAGACCATAAGCGGAAGCGTTATGACAATGTTCCATGTAGTCATACGTCTTCACGATCGACCGATCCTAGCACCGAATATACGGCACCTCCGTGATCTGTACACGTTCGGCTCGGTGACGTCCCATGAACTCACGATCCAGTAGAGTGTCGAGGGAGAGCTTCGTCAGCACGACAGCGTGATGACGGTGATGATGATGCTACCGGAACAGGGCTTCGCCTAAGCACCGCTACGATATGAACGAGGTGGATTATGGTGGAGGGGGGCACCACACACAGCTAAGAGATCAATGATCAACTTGTGTGTCTATGGGGTGCCCCCTCCCCCGTATATAAAGGAGTGGAGGAGGGGGAGGGGCCCGGCCTCCTAGGCGCGCCCCAAGGGGAGTCCGACTCCCACCGAGAGTAGGATTCCCCCCCCCCCTTCCCTAGTTGGATTAGGAGAGAAGGAAGGGGGGAAGGAGGAAGGAAAGGGGGCTGGCCCCCCTCCCAATTCGGATTGGGCGTGGGGGGCGCGCCCCCTCCTTTGCTCCCTTCTCCTCTCTCCCACTATGGCACAATAAGGCCCATATACCTCCCGGGGGGTTCCGGTAACCTCTCGGTACATCAGTAGATGCCCGATCTCACCCGGAACCATTCCGATGTCCAAATATAGTCGTCCAATATATCAATCTTTATGTCTCGACCATTTCGAGACTCCTCGTCATGTTCGTGATCATATCCGGGACTCCAAACTACCTTCGGTACATTAAAACACATAAACTCATAATACGATCGTCACCGAACGTTAAGCGTGCGGACCCTACGGGTTCGAGAACTATGTAGACATGACCGATGCACGTCTTTGGTAAATAACCAATAGAGGAACCTAGATGCTCATATTGGTTCCTACATATTCTATGAAGATCTTTATCGGTCAAACCGCATAACGATATACGTTGTTCCCTTTGTCATCGGTATGTTACTTGCCCGAGATTTGATCGTCGATATCTTAATACCTAGTTCAATCTCGTTACCGGCAAGTCTCTTTACTCATTCTATAATGCTACATCCCGTAACTAACTCATTAGCTACATTGCTTGCAAGGCTTATAGTGATGTACATTACCGAGAGGGCCCAAGGATACCTCTCCGACAATCGGAGTGACAAATCCTAATCTCGATCTATGCCGACTCAACAAACACCATCGGAGACACCTGTAGATCACCTTTATAATCACCCAGTTACGTTGTGACGTTTGGTAGCACACAAAGTGTTCCTCTGGTATTCGGGAGTTGCATGATCTCATAGTCATAGGAACATGTATAAGTTATGGAGAAAGCAATAGCAACAAACTAAATGATCATCGTGCTAAGCTAACGGATGGGTCAAGTCAATCACATCATTCTCTAATAATGTGATCCCGTTAATCAAATGACAACTCATGTCTATGGTTAGGAAACATAACCATCATTGATTCAACGAGTTAGTCAAGTAGAGGTAAAGTAGTGACACTCTATTTGTCTATGTATTCACACATGTACTAAGTTTCCGGTTAATACAATTCTAGCATGAATAATAAACATTTATCATGATATAAGGAAATATAAATAACAACTTTATTATTGCCTCTAGGGCATATTTCCTTCAGATCAGCCTCTAGACCACCAGATCGGCCTCTAGACGCCTTGCTTTGTGCCCTTGATGCAAAACTCAAACAAGCACCATTGAAACAGAGGAGGGAGTGCTTTATACCAGAGTTCACGTTTTTGTAGTGGACATTTCAACGGTGTGGACTCTGTTTTGGATGATACTATTGTGGAACAACATGTCACCTTTTCAACTAAATAAAAAAATAGAAAAAGAAAAGGTGAAGCTGATAGTTACTGAAAGTTATTTTTTCTTGGCTTAAATGTTTGTTTGTCCCACCCATGTTCTCAAACAGCGACAGGAAAGGAAGGCAGGATGGGCCAATGGATGGAACACATAGCTACTCCGTTCACATTGTCGGAGCTTCGTAATATTTATGTAAACAAAAATGGTTTTTTGTCCCTCCTCCAAGAAAAGGTGGCTAGGGTTTCTGCCTTCCATCGGCGGTGCCGCCGATCTCCCATGTCTCCTATGACCTTAGCGCCATGGGTGCGCGGTGGATCCCGGTCCTTGCCTGTGGGAGGGCTCTGTTTTCAGGTGCTTCTTCAAGTTTTGTTAGGGTTTGTGTCCTGTTCAATAAGATGAGACGACGACGACTTCTTGAAGATGGAATAAGGTTCTCCTCGCCTACCCCACGTCCCAATGGTCTGTCTAACATCGTCAGAGGGCGTGTGGAGGTGTGTCTCCGGAGGATCTCATGAGATTTCGTCGGTCGTTGTCTTTGGTGGATCCGCTCGGATCTGGTCTTTATTCGTCTTTGTTCATGTGTCTTCAGGTTGGATCCTTCCAATCTAAAATTCTCTTCATCGGCGGCGGTTGCTATTCTGGGGCGTTGGTCCTATGGGACCTTAGCACGACGACTTCCCGACTGTCTACTACAACAAGTTGTGCCCGGCTCCGGCGAGGGAGGGGTGATGACGGTGGCGCGCCTTCGGCTCACTTCAGTACTTGTAGTCGTCGATAGGTGGTCTATGAATCTGGATGTAATTTTTATTATTTCTGGTGTTCATTGTACTGCCATGATTGAAGATGAATAGGTCGACAGTTTTGCAAAAAATGGTTCAGATGTGAAATCATGACACTTGGGCCCTGGTGACAAGCAAAGCTTAGCAAAATCATGGAGCCAACAATCTCAGAACATAAATGACAGCAGACATGAAACCCTAACAATTCTAGTAACTATTATGTAAGGGGTCTCATCCAATTTTCATGCAGGTGTGTGCCTACAGAGAAATTACTCTCACATGAGCGAAGAAATCATGATAATGATAGTAAAGAAGTTGGTCATGAATATGATGAAGATCCTTCTCTCCGGAGGCTAGATTAGCCTCTAGACCGCCAGATCAGCCTCTAGACGCCTTGCTTTGTGCCCTTGATGCAAAACTCAAACAAGCACCATGTGAAACAGAGGAGGGGGTACTCTATACCATAGTTCACGTTTTTGTAGTGGACATTTCAACGGTGTGGACTCTGTTTTGGATGTACTATTGTGGAACAACATGTCACCTTTTCAACTAAATAAAAAATTAGAGAAAAGGTGAAGCTGATAGTTACTGGAAGTTATATTTTTCTTGGCTTAAATGTTAGTTTGTCCCACCCATGTTCTCGAACGGCGACGGGAAAGGGAAGGCGGGATGGGCCAATGGATGGAACACATAGCTACTTTGTTCACATTGTCAGAGCTTCATAATATTTATGTAAACAAAAATGGTTTTTTATCCCTCCTCCGAGAAAAGGTGGCTAGGGTTTTTGCCTTCCATCGATGGCGCCGCCGATCTCCCATGTCTCTTGTGGCCTTAGGGCCATGGGTGCGCGGTGGATCCCGGCCCTTGCCGGCGGGAGGGCTCCGTTTTCAGGTGCTTCTTCAAGTTTTGTTAGGGTTTGTGTCCTGATCAAGAAGACGAGACGGCAGCGGCTTCTTGAAGATAGAATAAGGTTCTCCTCGTCTAGCCCCGTCCCAATGGTCTGTCTAGCATCGTCGGAGCGCGTGTGGAGGTGTGTCTTCGGAGGATCTCGCCAGATTTGGTCGGTGGTTGTCTTTGGTGGATCCGCTCGGATCCGGTCTTTATTCGTCTTTGTTCTGTGTCTTCGGGTTGGATCCTTCCAATCTAAAATTATCTTCATCGGCGGCGGTTGTTATTCTGGGGCGTTGGTCCTATGGGACCTTAGCACGACGACTTCCCGACTGTCTACTACAACAAGTTGTGCCCGGCTCCGGCAAGGAAGGGGCGATGACAGCGGCGCGCCTTCGGCTCGCTTCAGTGCTTGTAGTCGTCGATAGGTGGCTATGAATTTGGATGTATTTTTTATCATTTCTGGTGTTCGTTGTACTGTCATGATTGAAGATGAATAAATCGACAGTTTCCCGCAAAAAAAGGTTCAGATGTGAAATCATGGAGCCACCAATCTCAGAACATAAATGATAGTAGACATGAAACCCTAACTATTGTAGTAACTATTATGTAAGGGATCTCATCCAATTTTCATTCATGTGTGCCTACAGAGAAATTACTCTCACATGAGCGAAGAAATCATGATAATGATAGTAAAGAAGTTGGTCATGAATATGATGAAGATCCTTCTCTCCGGAGGCCAGATCAGCCTCTAGACCCCCCCCCCCCCCCCCCCCCCCCAAGAAAGACATAACAGAAGGTGGTGTCTCCCTCTCAAAGAAATATCCATCTAAACATATTTTCTTCCTCAAATATATCTTTTAGGTGATTTGAACATCTATCATTCATACAGTAAACATTTGGATACAGAGGATTGGATATAAGATTTAGAGAAGGCAGTTCTTTATAGGAAAAACCAGTTTTAGTTAGTTTTTCTGTTAAGTTGAGTCCGTACAATTCCTTGTTTGGATAGAAAAATAAGAAAACAAGATTATGCAGTTCAATAACACAGATGGGGCTTCGTCTAGCTCTTGTATCATCGCTGGCACACCTTTTCTACATGGCTACGCCGACATTGGCGCCGCAGACCAGGCTACTCGCACTAGCATGCGGGATGCCGCCATCTTGTTTTCTTGCAGGAAAATCTTCTGATTTATTCATAAAACATCATGGCGATACAAAGAACACAAGAAGTAGTAGAGATTACATCCATGTTTGTAGGCCACCTAGTGACAATTATAAACACTGGAGCGAGCCGAAGGCGCGTCACGATCATCGTTCGGCCTTCGTTGAAGCCAAACAAACATTGTTGTAGTAGACAGTCAAAAGTCATCATGCTAAGACTTCAAAGAACCAATGTAACAAAACAGCTACCATCGTCGATGAAGAGAAACATAGATTGAAAGGACCAGCATGCAGACACATGAACGCGGATGAATAAAGACTGGTTCCAAACAGATCCATCGAAGATAAAAACACAGACCGAACCCCACAAAGATCAACCGGGGACACATCTCCACACGCCCTTCGAAGATGCTAGACGCACAGTCGGGACAGGAGAAGGGGCTTGCACACGAACATGTCATTGTATACACTCGACACCGACGGTGATGCACTACGGCTAACGTCGAAGGAGACCCAACCGAAAATGTGGTGCGCAAGCTATCCGGCGGGCGCATATGTAGACCCGAAAGCTGGGAGGGACCCCGTCAAGGCGTGCGACGACTATGTGCTGCCCTAGACCGACCTGGTCGCTCTCAGGGCCTCATGGCTCGCTGCCCTGCAACAAGAAGAACAATAAAGAACGAGAAGAAGAAGAAGAAGAAGAAGAACTAGGGTAAAGCAAAAAAGGGAAGATAAAATGTGGTACATGTGTTTGTCGAGTGTGTGTTGTTCAATCGGCCGTCACCTCTCATGTATTTATGAGCCGACTGAACTTCTCGTACAAGAAAAGGACTCCAAATCCTGTCCAAATCCTCCCAAAATTAATCAAACCCGGAATTAGGTAGGTATGAAATAGCAGTTCGGTTTTGGGGACCCATAGACCACATGCAATCTCGGATGGAGATGCGCCCAAAAGCAAATTTATCCATTCCGGTGAGAAGAACAACTTTCATGTTGAACGTCTTTTGGTTCGAGATAATCTTAAGGGTGTTTTTGCTTGTTTTCCAATTTCTGCAGTAGAGAAAAACGTGAGTTATTGCCCGGATGTCCGGACTCCAAGTCGGGCGTTTGCCCTGGTTGTCTGGGTTCCATCCTGGATGGTTCGCCTTCAATTTTGAACCTTCTGTTGTCTGCACGTATGGGTCTTTTGTCCAACCTTTGGACGGATGATTCGGTTTCCAACCTGGACAATCCGGACATCCACTGTAGTTGGGCGTGGGTTTGGATGCAACTTTTGCATACAACCTCAGAGTGAGATAATTCAAATATCAAAACTAATCGCCTCGACGAGACGAAGATATTTCATGTGGAACACCTTTTCATCTGAGACCGTCTTGAGGCGTAATCGGCCAAACAGTATTCCGGATGCCAAATCTAAGCACTCCAAGCACATCTTCCACCCCTGAGATGAGATCGGATGATGATGACCCAGATATCAAAGTTGTTCATTTTAACCATATGGAGATTCTTCATATTTGGTACATTTTATTTGAAGGCATTTTGATTACGCTTTATGCCGTGCCAAAAACTGATATCAAGAAAGGACAACACAACCATGCCATCATCATCCGAACCTATACCAGCACTGGCGCATGTGACTGAAACGCCCTGCCGTTTGGTCAGGCGATGGCCATCAACCATATAGGTTTTCCGTAGTTATTCTGGAATCATGGTTCCACTTCCACCTATACACTTGAAACTGAACCATTCCCTTACAATTAATCTATACCTTTCTTTTTACTAATATACATGAATTTTGATTAAAAATATAAATAAAATCTAAATATGATATTATTTTATCTGGTAAAATATTTTTTAGATAGTATTTAGGATGCAACCTTAATCAATAGCGCATGATTCATTTTTTTCATACGGGTGCCAAACCAGTGTGGACATGAACACCTCAACAAAACCAGATTGAAGACAAAACAAGCCATCTATAACCAAGCATGCGCGCCTCATCAAAACCTTGCAGGAAAAAAAGCAAAGTTCTCATCTTATGCAGAGAGAGACGCTTTAAGATTGACCACATTCAAACGCGTTGTGATTGTCAACAGAGATGAGATACCATGTGTTGAAATAAAGAACCTGAACCTACCTATGGGGGTTTGAGTCATGATTATAGGGTTAGGGGCCTGTGGAATTTCTCTCTTGGTGCAACGCATGATCTCTTTTGCTAGTACTCCCTCCGTTCCAAATTACTCGTCGTGGTTTTAGTTCAAATTACTCGTCGTGGAACTAAAACCACAACGAGTACAAATTTGAACTAAAACCACGACGAGTAATTTGGAAGATGGAGTAACTGTTAACAGAAGATGAAGCTACAGCGGTGTACAATTAACTAATAATAAACTTAATAACAACAACTGAGGGACCTATAGGCTAACATGTCAAGCATGCTCTCTCTATGGGGAGCATGGCGATTCACTCCGATGGACGGCCAGCATGACTCAAGACACCCGCCTCCTTGTGCTGCGCCTTACTGAGCTTGAATCAACCAGCCTTCTCACAGACGAGGGCTGGGGAGTGGACAGCCCCACTGATTCTGGGATGTCAAGGTCATCATTTGCCGGCAGGCCCGACATATCGTTATGCTTCTGGAACAAGTCGTGCAGCGGCTCGACTTTGATCCTCACTTTCTCCACCTGAAACACAATTTCAACTTCAACTCCTTGCATAAATGTGTTCCATGTTTTTTTCGGTGACAAAAGAGTCTAATAAAATTGTCCAGACTTCCATATAACAAGACAATGGATCAACTTCAATCAAAGCTGTGGTACCATACCAGCTCCTGGTGATAAGCGCGAGAACGAGCTTCCGCCAGCCTTCTCTGCAGATCGATCTCTTTCTTACTTCCATATTCTGAATTCTCCATTTCATTTTCCTTTTCTTCCAGTTCTCGATATAACTCTGAAAATAAGATATCAGTTGCCATCAACATCCAGCGATTCGACAAATTGACAGTCACAACAAGAATGCATACCAAGAGATTAAACAACCAGCCTACGGAAGGAAATGAAATTTTCAATCGCCTTGTGAAGAAATCAATATAACCTTGAGGACATACCTGTAAATACCGACAAGATCCAGATTTGTGTTGGGATGTCATAAAGTGTCTTAGCTAACGTCAACGATGACTTCAAGATCTCTCTGGCTTGTCCAGTGTCGTGTAACTGAAGTGCTAATGTACCTAATATTGTTAAATACTGAGAAACCAATTGGATGTTACCCAACTGTTGGTGCGCTATTCTCAAACCACTTGCAAGGCGAACCCTGCATCAGGTAGAAACATTTCATATTAACAACATAGAAATTGACTATCTGCAAACTTGCCAAGAGTTCACTCATCATAAAAGAGGAAATGAAATGTGGCAGACACCCGTGGGAAACAAATAATGCAGAACATTAGCTACATGGTGGTATAACTTCTGTTTCTAAGTGACCATATGTTTAATGCATCGAGATCATGTGGGCTTTTAAAAAATTGAAAACAATTATATATCCAGTCACGACAGAGGGGATCTCCAATTTTGCCATTCCAATTCCAATGAACTTTAAAGTTCAAGAGGACAAATATGGAACCCTGTAAAAATATAAATATGGAATCCTAGAGGAGAAATACAAATATGAAACCCTAGAAGAAAAATCTTTTTTTATCCGGGAGTAGTGGGGAAAAAAATCATATACCCTTCCCTCCCTCTTAAATGACAGATGCGAAATAAATAAAAAATGTTAAGCAACTCTTCTTTACGTTTACGCTTTATATTCATCATTTCTATACATCACATCTATTAAAACATTTGAATTTCGTTTTTACTCATCCTAAATGTAAACTATAGTGATGCACAATACATTCATTACACTGCAGTCATTATACTAATTTTCACTACTTAGTACTATATCATATCTCACCGTGCATCTTGTGGATTATGCTGCCTCATAAGTAGAAGTCCGTAAACAAAAATGATACAGGTCTTCTCTCGTACCCCAACAAATGAGTCCATGGTTCTGTAAGCAGGACCAATCAATTCTAGCGCCTAAACAGCCAAAAAGGTGAGGCAACATTTAGTTGTATTAGCTGGCTTGATACAGAAAAAGACAGGTATGTAGGAGTGATATAAAATCCTACTTTACCTCTGAAGATGATTCCGCGTCACCCTTACAAATGTAGGAGACTGCCGCATAAACTTGGCACATAGATTGCATTGATTTGTTCTCTGTCAGCTGAAAAAAATGTACTTCTTTAATTAGAAAAGGGCTGGATAGGTTGCAATAGAACATAAGAACAATTGGCCTAATATATAAAAATCTACATTCCTTGATACATGTTTTTACTTCAGCGGACTTGGGACGCATAGAATATTGACTAAAAGATGGCTAGCTATATTATAATAGGACTGGTGGTGCCTCAGAAGGACACCTTTCGATATTTGGAGTCAATGTTGCAGAAGGATGGGGATATCGATGAAGATGTGAACCATCGAATTAAAGCCGGATGGTTGAAGTGGCGCCAAGCTTCTGGCATTCTCTGCGATAAGGGAGTGCCACAAAAGCTAAAAGGCAAGTTCTATAGGACGGCGGTTTGACCCACAATGTTGTATGGCGCTGAGTGTTGGCCGACTAAAAGGCGACATGTGCAACAGTTAGGTGTGGCGGAGATGCGCATGCTGAGATGGATGTGTGGCCACACAAGGAAGGATCGAGTCCAAAATGATGATATACGAGATAAGAGTTGAGGTAACTCTGATTGAAGAGAAGCTGGTCCAACATCGTCTGAGATGGTTTGGGCATATTCAGCGCACGCCTCCAGAAGCTCCAGTGCATGATAATGTCAAAAGAGGCTAAGGTAGACCGAACTTGACATGGGAGGAGTCCATAAAGAGAGATCTGAAGTACTGGAGTATCACCAAAGAACTCGCCATGGACAGGGGTGCGTGGAAGCTTGCTATCCATGTGCCAGAACCATGAGTTGGTTGCGAGATCTTATGGGTTTCACCTCTAGCCTACCCCAACTTGTTTGGGACTAAAGGCTTTGTTGTTGCTGTTGTTGTTGTTGTTGTTGTACTGGAAACCTGATTGTAGATCACATTGTACACGTAACCAATGACCGGATGTTGTTAGCTTTTTACATCATTAATCACATGAAGCACAGTTGGAGGTGCAGCGTGCAGAATCCCCACAGAATATTAATGTGTTTGGTAGCATACAAGAGGAGACTAGGAAATGCATGGCAGAGAGTATGCAAAGAAACATACTGTGGAGCATTGTTCCAAATATCGGCCAGTTAATCAGCATCTCGGTCAGTTAATCGCTACTCGGTGGGACAATAGCCCTTACTGGAAAATTCGCCTATTTATCCCCACTCAGCACCCAACCGATATGGTACCAGATACCGATATCCTGAACATTGGCATATCAAGAGGAAAAAAATACCTTCAATGCTTCAAGGAAGTGGAAAGCAGCCTCGTCAAAGCAGCCAACAGAATGTGCATACTGTCCCCTTAGCATTTCAATTGTGCTCTCACAACCTTGGAGAATCGTTGGGAAACGAGTAAACCAATTTTTCATCTGTGCTAAAGCCTACAGGAACAATGACGAATTGATAATAAAGGGTTAGCTGAATAACCATAGGATATATAGATCTGATGTTTGGAAAGAAATGTATCTGGCACAATTACTGGACCTATTATACCAGACAAGATGTGCTTATATCAAACCCAATAATAAATATATAATAGCTCAACATATTGCGAGACATATTAGTTTCAGTAAACAGATTGGCAGGGATGCCCTTGAAAAAAATGGATAAGTATATTTGAAAAGCATATACATAGACGAATAACGAAGAACGGTTGCAAACTTGCAACCTTGAGCAGTCATCCTATGTATTAGTAAAAAATATGGATATGCTGTTCTATGTACCTCTTGAGCTTCAACAAATTCTGATCTCGTGAGTTCTACAGCCACATTGTTTTCGAGAAACTGAAGTAAAAGCATCAAGTACAACCCGGCCGTCCATATAGTTGAGTGTTCCAAATCTCCCTCTGAATATATAATGACAAAAAATTAAATGAGGTTAAGGTAACAGAAGTACAATACTACAGTAAAATGATAATTTCTTCTGCAGTTAATGAAGATTTTTTTTCTGCAACAAACAACAACAACAACAAAGCCTTTAGTCCCAAACAAGTTGGGGTAGGCTCATGGATTTTGAGTCGCTTGACTAGTCACGACTAGTCGACGAGTCGTAGTTGCAGGGCCGACTTAGCCTCTCGACTCGACTCCTGGGATGAGTCGAGCGACTCGCGCGACTAGTCTCGACTAGTCACGACTAGTCGCGGTTTTTGGGTCGAACGACTCGAGGCAGCGCTGGATCTGGAGTACTCTCCCGCCGCCGTGCTGCTGATGATGCTGTTGTGCTGCCTCGCTGCTGCTGCTGCTGAAGCTGAAGCGGCAAGAGGAGCGGGCTGGGAGGAGGAGCGGTGGCAAGAGAGCTGCTGCGGGGGAGTTGAGAGATCCATCGCTGGGAGGAGTGGTGGACTGATGGGAAGAGAGTGGCAGCAGAATGTGTGGCGGTTGTGGTGAGGGAGGAGTGTGGATTGTGGATTAGGTCACGGGAGGAGTATATAGCTACTAGATGGGCTTTTGGGCCACAGGGAAGTGCATAACTAGTGGCCCATCTCTCAGTTGGCCCTGGTTACTGCTGCTGGTGGTGTGCTCCTCCCCTCCTCCCCTGACTGCCTGCTGCTTAACTCACGTCGACTCATCGCCATGTCGACTCGTCGACCGTGAGTCTAGACTAGTCACGACTAGTCTAGAGTCGCCCCTCCCGAGCGACCCGTCGACTCATCGACTCGAAAACATTGGGTAGGCTAGAGGTGAAACCCATAAGATGTCGCAACCAACTCATGGCTCAGGCACATGGATAGCAAGCTTCCACGCACCCCGCTCCATAGCTAGCTCTTTGGTGATATCCAATCCTTCAGGTCTCTCTTAAGGGACTCCACCCATGTCAAATTCGGTCTACCCCGCCCTCTCTTGACATTCTCCGCACGCGTTAGCCGTCCGCTATGCACTGGAGCTTCTGGAGGCCTGCGCTGAATATGCCCAAACCAACTCAGACGATGTTGGACAAGCTTCTCTTCAAATGGTGCTACCCCAACTCTATCTCGTATATCAACATTCCGGACTCGATCCTTCCTCGTGTGGCCACACATCCATCTCAACATACGAATCTCCGCCACACCTAACTGTTGAACATGTCGCATTTTAGTCGGCCAACACTCAGCACCATACAACATTGCGGGTCGAACCGCCGTCCTGTAGAACTTGCCTTTTAGCTTTCGTGGCACCCTCTTGTCACAGAGAATGCCAGAAGCTTGGCGCCACTTCATCCATCCGGCTTTGATTCAATGGTTCACATTTTCATCAATAACCCCATCCCCCTGCAGCATTGACCCAAATATCAAAAGTTGTCCTTCCGAGGTACCACCTGGCCATCAAGGCTAACCTCCTCACACCTAGTAGTACTGAAACCACACATCATGTACTCGGTTTTAGTTCTACTAAGCCTAAACCCTTCCGATTCCAAGGTTTGTCTCCATAACTCTAACTTCCTATTTACCCCGTCCGACTATCATCAACTAGCACCACATCATCCGCAAAGAGCATACACCATGGGATATCTCCTTGTATATCCCTTGTGACCTCATCCATCACCAATGCAAAAAGATAAGGGCTCAAAGCTGACCCCTGATGCAGTCCTATCTTAATCGGGAAGTCATCAATGTCGACATCACTTGTTCAAACACTTGTCACAACATTATCCTACATGTCCTTGATGAGGGTAATGTACTTTGCTGGGACTTTGTGTTTCTCCAAGGCCAACCACATGACATTCCGCGGTATCTTATCATAGGCCTTCTCCAAGTCAATGGACACCATATGCAAGTCCTTCTTTTGCTCCCTATATCTCTCCATAAGTTGTCGTACCAAGAAAATGGCTTCCATGGTCGACCTCCCAGGCATGAAACCAAACTGATTTTTGGTCACGCTTGTCATTCTTCTTAAGCGGTTGCTCAATGACTCTCTCCCATAGCTTCATTGTATGGCTCATCAGCTTAATTCCCCGGTAATTAGTACAACTCTGAACATCCCCCTTGTTCTTGAAGATTTGGTACTAATATACTCCGTCTCCATTCTTCTGACATCTTGTTTGCCCGAAAAATGAGGTTGAAAAGCTTGGTCAGCCATACCATCGCTATGTCCCCGAGACCTTTCCACACCTCAATGGGGATACAATCAGGGCCCATCGCCTTGCCTCCTTTCATCCTTTTTAAAGCCTCCTTGACCTCAGACTCCTGGATTCGCCGCACAAAACGCATGCTGGTCTCATCAAAGGAGTTGTCCAGTTCAATGGTAGAACTCTCATTCTCCCCATTGAACAGCTTGTCGAAGTACTCCCACCATCTATGCTTAATCTCCTCGTCCTTCACCAAGAGTTAGCCTGCTCCGTCCTTGATGCATTTGACTTGGCCAATATCCCTCGTCTTCCTCTCTCGGATCTTGGCCATCTTATAGATGTCCCTTTCGCCTTCCTTCGTGCCTAACCATTGGTAGAGGTCCTCGTATGCCCGACCCCTTGCTTCACTAACAGCTCGCTTTGCGGCCTTCTTCCTCATCTTGTACTTCTCTATGTTGTCTTGTCTGCACTCCTATCCAGGTATAGGCGTCTGAAGCAATCTTTCTTCTCTTTAATCGCCTTCTGGACATCATCATTCCACCACCAGGTATCCTTATCTTCACTTCCCCTGGACACTCCAAACTCCTCCAAGGGCACCTTACGAATGCAAGTCGCCATCTTCATCCACACATTGTCTGCATCCCCCCCCCCCTTCCTCCCAAGGGCCCTCCTTAATGACCCTCTCTCTCCTTGAACACCTGAGCTACCTCCCCCTTGAGCTTCCACCACTCCGTTCTAGCGACTTTGGCACGCTTATCCCGCTGGACACGAATCCAAAAGCGGAAGTCAGCAACCACCAGCTTATGCTGGGGTACAACACTTTTTTTTCTGCGACGCACAAAATATTTACGAGAAAGTTCTTTATATACGACAGAACAATTCCCCCGGTCCCTGATGTACCACTGAACAATGACATACATGCCCCTTATTTGACATCTCCATTCAAGCAGGCGAGCATGGTGGAACATGATAATCGATGGTCCTCGATGAATAGACTACATGGCAATGGATCTCGCGATGTGTGCTACCAGTTTCCATAGAAACTCAAAAGAAACAGTTGGGTGGTTGTGCAGGATTGACAGGCCACAACAAGAAATAGTCCAAACCATAATAATAAACAGTCCAGTGGTGGATATGAGGGCTTGAGCCATATGAAGGGCCACTAACATCACTACTGTGATCGCTCTGCTGAGGGGATCCCATTTAATTTAAGTAAATGCTGGCACAAGATAAAAGGTGTGGTGAAAAATGCACAATGTTGGCATTTTAGGTTCAGGGGAAGGGCAGGCTTAGTTGAGGAGCCGAACATCAGCGAGGCTGCATGGGAGGAGTACTTGGTCAAACTCACAGTAGGGCATGATTGAAGAAGACACGTTAAAGTCAACGGCGGTGGTTGTGCGGGATTGGCAGGCCACAACAAGAAATAGTCCAAACCATAATAATAAACAGTCCAGTGGTGGATATGAGGGCTTGGGCAATATGAAGGGCCACTAACATCACTACTGTGATCGCTCCGCTGAGGGGATCCCATTTAATTTAAGTAAATGCTGGCACAAGATAAAAGGTGTGGTGAAAAATGCAGAGTGTTGGCATTTTAGGTTTAGGGGAAGGACAGGCTTAGTTGAGGAGCCGAACATCAGCGAGGCTGCATGGGAGGAGTACTTGGTCAAACTCATAGTAGGGCATGATTGAAGAAGACACGTTAAAGTCAACGGCGGGGATGGTGAAGAGCAAAGAATGGCACAGTTGTCATGACACTTCACCATGTGCACACCATGGCAAGCTCCAGCTTGCCCCTTCTTGATGACCGGCGGGCAGTTGTAGCTAGGGCAGCACCTAGTGCCGGCAAAGAAGTTGGAGGCAAAATTGTCTGAAAAGATTACTCATCTAGGCCCTTAGCGCCGCCCATGGCCATCAAATTGGGTGGTCTTGGTGCAAACAAGCATAAGGTTATGATGTGGTGCAGATTTGGTGATTCAATGGGAGCCCAGCGCTGAGAGCAACAGTACAAGGGTGGAAAAAGAAGATGAGGATAAAGAGAGGTATCACGGAAAAATATAACATGAGAAATTTAATGGAGTAGCAATGGAAGAAACGGGTAAGGTTTTGCTACAGTTGTTGCATATAAGGGAGAGATCATTGTTCAGAGCAGATCAGGGAAGTATTCATTGACATATAGATATTCCGAAGATTGAATTCATTAAAGCAGCCCAGCGAGTTAGAGAAATGTCTGGTATGAAGTAGTTCACACCAAATTCAAAATTAATGGCCCATGACTTGTATGGATGATTTAGTTGGCAGGGGCAAAGATTGACAAGCTAGGAGCTACAAATTCCGTTTTCTTAAAAGAAAAGAAAAAAGGAAGAAAGGACAAAAAAAAGAACATATGACCACATGAGAAAGGGTTAAACATATCACAATTGATTTAGTCTGCATAGGATTGCCACATTGGAACTCCAGCAGGATAAGGTATCATGCATATCCAGCACATAAGACAACAAGAACCGTGACAACTCACAGTATCAGCTCAACTTAAGATTGTTTCTGAAAGGCGTGATTTTTAGAATGACCGTCACGATTTGGTAAAAGTTACGTAGTAGATCAAAGATGAGGCAGATAAATGGGAAGAAGCAAGGGCTGGGAGTTTGTTTTTTGAGCCACTGTAGGAGCAGCCTCCTAGGCTTAGTGTTCTTTTCGGGATTGACATTTGACTTCCATTATCATGTCTCGCCATTTTGGTGCAGATGTTCTTGCATCTAAACTGCTTTTCCAGCTTCATGGAAAGATATGAAAGGCTCTTGCATATTCTCTAGAAAAATTTGAGCTTATGTTGCTTAACCAAACAAAGGAAAAAGTGTGTGGACTGTGGAACTAGATAGTAACCAGGGTCATGCATTAAGTGTCAGCTCTAAAATATGGTTGTACACAATAAAATTTGTAAAGAGTTGTCATAGAAAATAACTGAAGTTATTATCAGTACCTGTCACACCATCGACGATCCCAAGCTTCGAGAGTTCCTCTGTGAAACAATGTGAATGCCCAGTAAATTATAGATATACACAAGTTTCTATATATTTCAGCTTTAACATAGACACAATATATATATGATCATGTTTAAAATATCCAAGAAAAAATGCATGGTGAAAGGTTACTGTTAGCTTATGCAAGGTTGACATGTATCAATGCATTTACTGCCCTTGATTACTCAACAGGTGGTACATGCGGGTCGAGGTTACTCCTTGCAAATTCCGGTGATGGATTGAAGGTGTACCATGTTTGATGTTTCATGAGGCATACATGGACAATAAATCTGGTACGCAGGGAGCTAATGTAAATTTGGACGCTGTGGTGCTGATCAATTGAGGTTTTTTTTTACAAAATCACGCCAGGTTTAATTTTAAAAGGCGGCGACAGCTATGTTATCAAATGCATATAATCAGCATGTAGAAAGTAGAAAAGATACACTATATAACCTTGAAATCTTGCCGAGTTTAAATTACAACCTTCAACTACTAAACCATTTATTTTTGACCCCAAACTATGAAACCCATTCACCCCCTCTCTCACTCATCTCTCAAGTGACTTTCTCTTCTCTTAAGCACGACTTTAACTATATTGTCACTCTCCCCAACTCAAGCCTGCCTGTCATCTTTTCAATCTCGCAACCTGCATCATATCCTGGAAGATATTCACTGTTGCCTTGGATAATCTTGTGGCTGCAGGGTTAGAGATTTGGGCTAGCTTGGGTTGGGGAAAGTAAGAAGAGAAATGGCCATGGGAGACAGAAGAGAGATAGGGCCACGGCTGTCGTGGATTAGTTGTGCCAGCTGTCCACCATGTGGAATCTGAATCAGCACAAAGCCACCTGAGATTGGACCAAGGGGCTAAACTGAATGGATTTTCATATTTTGGCGTTACAAATAAATTGCTTACAAGTCTAAGGATGTACCGTGAACTTTGGCAAGAGTTGAAGGTTGTAAAGTGGACTTTATTATAAAAAGTAAAACATGATTTCATTGTTTTGTGAAACACTTGTTTAATGTAAGACCTAATGGTGTAGATTGTCTATAGCTGGGTTTGGGATAAAAATAAATGGCTTAGGAATTGAAGGTTGTAACGTGAACTTCGGCAAGGGTTAAAAGGTTGCAAAGTGGACTTTATTAAAATGTAAAACAAGATTTCATTATTTTGTGTAACACTTGTTTAGTAAGGCCTAAAATAATCATCCAATAAAGTTAAAAATCAAAATATTCAATTTAACGTCAAAGACTCATTTCCCGTCATTTTCAGTCTTTCCGCTTAACTACATCATGTATCTCAAACCCACCATTTGCATCAACATGGCCACTCCCATTTATATATGCCTCTCATCCATTTATGTCACAACATTCACATTGGCACCTTCATGGAGTTTGCTTCAACAAGAAAAATGGCCATGGAATATTGTGAAACCCAAGGGTCAGCTGTAACATCCCACCTCTCACCCAGACCAGCAGTCGTTACTCATAGCAAGATCTAGACTGGCCTCACAGACCAACACTCCACACATTGTCCTCACTCGTGCGCAACGGGGAAGAAGTTCCCGGACGGTCACACATCCCCAAATTGCTCCAAGCCAAGCACACTTAACCAGAGGTTATTGGAGATGCGCTCCCGGAAAAGAAGGTGCACCTTGTTGATATGAGCAGTCTATCATTCCTTCTAAGCTAGGATGTCACATCAGCCAAGTAGCATCTGATGAAACCAAACATCCTCCTAAGTTGGCTGAAGATCTTACCAGATCATGATAAATGGTACTGATCAATCTCAAGTTGTCAAACAAAAATTAAAACCACCACCTTGTAAGGGTTGTTGTTAAGCAAAAGGGAAAGTTCACACTTCTCATATGAGCGTTGCTGTCACTGCATTCTTGCCATAGACATGTATCAAGAAATGCTGAAAATATTCTGGAATGGACAACCTTTATAGATTTGTTGCTCATATGAACGAACAATAAAACAAACTTATCATTGATATGTTCCCTCTCGTTGAGATGAACAGCATCGTTGCATTTCAAAGGGGAGAGTGGAAGTGGGATAACTTGGAACATGAGAGGATCGCACACAAAATTACTACTAGCGATAATGTGTTCTCCACAGGAAACGAGGAAGTGAATGGGCCAAAAATGAAGAAGATTCTATCTGGTTCACAAGGATAAGCAGAGTGATGATGATAATGAATAGGGAAGCCCTTGTAGTACGAAAAAAGCATCCACAAAAAGACAGTTGTGAGATTACTAGAATGGCAGTTAATTATATCAAATACTGAAATTAATAAAACCACACAAACACCTCACAAAATAAACCCTAGAAGGCAATACAATTGTAACCCTCACAGTATTGACGGTTGGGTTTAATAAGCACCTCCCTGTAAAGCAGGACCTCAGTACCCGTCAAGGACCATGACTTGGTAAAAAAATGGCTACTATTTGACACCCATGGTTGTAAACTAGCTGGGCCTGCTATCTTGAATCGTATAACATGTGTAGTTAGCTATAAGCACGTCATCTTCAGAAGCAATACTTCAAATAAGTTACTCCCTCCGTTCACTTTTATAAGTCGTTTTAGACAACTGAAAATGAGCTACTTTGCACCCTGTCTGAAATGTCTTCAAGGCCTTATAAAAGTGAACAAAGGGAGTAGCATTCAACAGCACATACCATGGATGAGCTGTAGTCCTGAATGTATTCTCTTTCCACACTCCTTAAATATGCCTTTTGGCCGACTGACCATCACAACCATGAGATCCACCAGCACAAACACCGCAGTCCGTGGGAGCCACTCTCCGTGCACCGGCGGTGGTGCCAACAGTAACTTGTCCCCATAATCTAACACATCTTTCAATGTGTCATACCCGCACAACGCTTGCAGCTGAGCTCTCAACTGCCCCTGCTTATGCGCTAGAGCCACCCTCTCCCTCTCCTTCAACATGGTCTGCGCTAGCGTTCCCTCTACTGCACTGAGTTCAGTACCAAGTTCTTTAATACGGCGTCCCCTCTCCATCTCGCTCTTAACAGCGGTGTCCAGCCTCTCCACATGCTTCGAGGCAGCCTTGTAGTCACAGACCCTGAGCAGGTAGAAAGTCTGCAGCAGCTCCGTGTAGAAGAACAGCCCAACCCAATGCTCCTTCTGCATCCAATAAGCATAAGATGGCATGCAACAAAACACAAAGTTTATATCTCTTCACTGCTACAGACAGCATAAAAATGAAGAGGTGAAGAAAAAAAAAAGCTAACTTGAGTTTACCTGCTCGGCCGTGAGCGCATCCCAGAGCTGGGAGACGCGCGCGACGGCGTCTTCAACGGCGGCGTTGTCCTCCCAGCAGAGTAGGTGGACGTGGAGAGCGGTGGCAGCGAAGAATAGGTCGAGCTGGGGGCTGTCGAGATCGGCAGCGGCGGCAGCCCCGGCAGACAGAGTAGTGAGAGCAGATGCGGCGTCCCCGTCGACTACGAGTGCGGAGGCGAGCTGCGCCTGGAAGTTACTGGTCCAGAGGAGGGCCGGGCCAGAGGGGAGAAGCCCCGAGGCGGAGGCGGATGCGAGGAGGCTGAGGCCGCGGCGGAGCGCGTGCTTCTGCGACGGAACGGCGCCGAGGAGGCCGTAGACGGTGGCGAGAAGGGAGTGCGCGAGCAGCTTGAGGCGCGGCGGCGCGGAGGGGAGCGGGTTGAGGACCAGCAGCGCGCGCTCAAGGTGGGCCTTGGCGTTGGCGAGCCCCTTGGAGCGGGCGAGCAGCAGGCCGGCGAGGCGCATCCGCGCGCGGGCCTCGGCGAGCGGGAGGAGCGAGGCGGCGTGGGGCGGGCTGAGCGCCGACTCCAGGCAGGAGGTGGCGGTGGTGAAGTCGCGGCGGCGCTCGGCCTCCTCCGCCAACGCGAGGAGCCCATCCGCCGCCGACATGGACGGCCCGGCGGACGGCATGACCTAGGGCGCGGTGAGCGGCAACGGCATGGAGATTTGGGGGAATCGGGGTGGGGGGCGTGGGCTGGAAGGAGGTGGGGGAGGAAGGAAGGACTAGGACTGGGTTCGGCCGCCGGTTTCAACGGGCTCGTCTTTGTGTGTTGTGTTCGGTCGCTGTTCACGTCGCCGAACGGGGAAATGGTCCGGCGGGTCCTGCTGCTGCCGCTGGTTTTTTTTTTAAGGAGAACTGTTGCCGCTTTATTTAAAGAACAAAGCTCGGAATTTCATCCGAGATAACATCCAACACGAAGTCTGGGGAAGCCCCAACCACACCTTACAAAGTTCATCACCTACACCTACTTTTGCAAATTTATGAACGGCAACAGTCGCAGACCTTCGAACCCACGACACTCTAGACTCAGAAAAAGAATTTAACAAAGTTTTAATTTCCTGCACCCAAGGACCAGCCGCCGACAGCTCTTTTGGTGAGTGATTCAACATCTTCACCACTCCTTGACAGTCAAGCTCCATATATCTTCTCCGCGTTGATCTCCCTAGCCACGCTTAGAGCTTGCTTACACGATAAGATTTCCGCCGCCTCTGGATCATTGATATGAGGGAAGTGATGACACATTCCCGCCCTGAAGGCCCTATAATGATCTCTCAGTACCGCGCCTCCCTCTCCCTTATCTCTTTGCTTAGAAACCGCACCGTCCGAATTGATCTTGATCCATCCCTCCTTCGGCGGCTCCCATTTTTGCATTACTCGTTCTGCAGCGCCCTTGATCTTTGCTGGATGGATCTCCTTCCATTCCCGCAAAAACGAGTGTACAGACTAGACCACTTCTAGCGATGCACTAATCCTTTTGCCGTCTCTCGCTTCATTACGGGCTAGCCAAAGCCCGTACACTGCCTGCACCATCGCCTCTTTTTCCTCGTCTGGCGCTTCCGCCAACCAGCCCAGTAGCCAGCTTGCTAAGTTCGTATGCGCCTCCATGTGATATGGCGGTATGGGTACCGCCACCCCTTTCTCTAAATTCAGCAGTTGCCAAAACAACACGAGTGTTGACAGCCCCAAAAGCGATGGTATATTGTTTCTTCTCTCCCACAGGCTACACAGAAGACATCGGGTTTAATCCTACGGCGGTGTAGCTCCGAGCCAACTGCTAGTCCGTTCCAGATCAATCTCCACATATGAATCTTAGCCTTCCCCGGTGCATTCGTATCCCACAGCGACAAGTACCCCTTATGCATATTCACCGTGCTTGAGGGACCCTGCTGTCCCGATCGTGCACTCTTTCTGGCCATGTTGAAGTGGTAAGCCGACCACACTGTAAAGGAGCCATTCCTCGTATAATTCCAGGCTAGATAATCCTCCGTTCCAGGGCCCCCAATCGCTAACCTTCTGATATCTGCTGTGTCGTCGGCTAAGAACATGCGTTGGACCAGTTCAAGATTCCAGCTCCTACCATCCGGTGATAGCAGGTCTGCAACTTTAGTTACACCATTTATGAACACCTGGCCCAACGGTCTCAAGGACCACTCCTGGGAATCCAGTTTTCATGGTGAATATTAATACTTGAGCCATCTCCAATGCGCCACACTAATCCTTCACGTAATAGATCTCGTCCATGCAAAATGCTCCTGAAAGTGAAGGATGACGCCGCCGGACACGAGGCTGTCAATATGGAGTCATCCTTGAAATATTTTGCCTTCAGAACTCTTGCACACAAAGATGATGGGTACTGCAAGATTCGTCATGCTTGTTTGGCAAGGAGTGCCTGATTGAAAGCCTCCGGGTCTCTAAACCCCATGCCTCCGCTCCGTTTTGAAGCACACATTTTCTGCCAAGAAATCCAGTGCACTTTCCGCTCGCCATTTCTTGCACCCCACCAGAATTTTGCAGAGATAGAGGACAGATTCCGGCACATTTTCTTTGTGAGGTGGAAACAACTCATGGTGAACGTCGGAACAGCTTGGAGTCCTGATTTAATGAGAACTTCTCTTGCCTTCTTAGACAGCCCCTGCCCCTTCCAACCACTTACTTTGCCTTTCGAACTCTCCATGACGTACGAGAAAGACCCCTCTTTGGATCTTCCAACCAGTGTTGGGAGACCAAGGTACTTCTCGTTAAGCGCTTCAGAATGAACCCCAAGGGCAGATTTGAGCTCATCCTTGGTCGGCTCTTGACACCCTTTGCCAAAAAAGATTGATGATTTCTGCAAATTTACTCGCTGACCGGACGCCTCCTCATATGTGCCTAGGATTTCCTTAAGCGTCCGCATACTCTCCCTTGATCCTTCCATGAAAACAATATTTTCAATATCACGAACTTCTTGCTGGAACCTGTTGTTACTGCCCTCGTTTTGGCATCCAGCAGCTGAGCCTTAAGATGTTTTATTTGTCTACGGATAGAGCCAAAGACCACACGGGCCCATTTTTGTATAGAGCCGGCCATCTTGCCCAGTTTTTGCCATACCGCCGTGAGTCCTTGGCGTCCCACGTTCGCAGCCTCCCAGGCTTCAGCAATCATCTCCTCATACTAATCATGTCGGGTCCATGCCTCTTCAAACCTGAATGGCTTCTGCTCACCTGACGCGCGGTTTGGAGCCGTCTCCAACACACAAACCAATAGGGCTTGGTGGTCTGACTCCTCACACAAAATGTGTTCAACTGAAGTCTCTGGAAAAAGATTAAGAAAACTATCATTGCATGTAGCTCTATCCAGCCGCACCTGGATGTTCTCCATCCCATCTCTCTTGTTATCCCAAGTATATGGGTAACCCGAAAAGCTCAAATCAGCTAGACCGCAGTCGGCTAGACAATCGTGGAAGTCCTCCATCAATGCAAAGCTTCGTGGGTTGCCCCCAATTTGGTCAGATTGGAATAAAGCCTCATTAAAATCCCCCACATAAAGCCACGGCAGATCATCTTGCGCCCTAAGATAGCATCCTAAGATTTTTTCCGCAATTCCGTTCGGGTTCCCCGTAGAATCCAGTGATTCTGCAGGTCTTACCCTCAAATGCAATTTCCGCATCCATAAAATATTGGCACCATGGCCGCACCTTAACAAGAATATGCTCTCTCCACCATAATGCAAGACCTCCACTCCTTCCCTTACAATCCACCACTACACCACTCTGGAACCCCAAGCTCCACATCAACTTCTCCATAGCCCTCGCGGACTTTTTAGTCTCACTAAGAAAAACCACCTCTGGGTTGTAGGACCGTATCAGGTCTCGTAATTCGCCAACCGTCGAGTCCAACCCTAAGCCTCAACAGTTCCAGGCTAAGAGATTCATTGCTCTCAACAGCCGCTGGTTGCAACACATGACGCTGCTCGCGTGTGAAACCGGAAAGAAAGGGGCAAATTCCGATCGTGCCACCACTAATTTTTCTTTCACTAGTAAACGTACACGTGCAATGCACGTACTAACTAATACTCCATATATATTTAGTCAAACATATTTCAAACATCAAAATTTAAATTGTTGCATGTGGTGAAACAACATAGCTCCGTGTCAAAATGCAAAAAAGAAAAACTAATTTCAAACATCATACTCCAATAATGGGAACAATCCAAAGTTGCCAATTGAATGGTGTTCATCTCTTGATCAAACAGTGTCACCTTCCATAAGATTTACATTGCAAACCTGGTAGACAAATAAAAGAAATCAATATCACAAGGGATCAATCTTCAGAACAATTAAATCTTCATAAAAAAACACTTAAATCTTGTTCGGCTCTATGGACCACTTTAGTGAAGCGGCAAATTGTAGATAATACAACAACCGTATCATTTTTTCTGATGGCAAAAGAGCAACCTATTATTATCATCATCCAGAGTGTTTGCAATGCCAGATGGTTAAGGACGAACAACATTACAACATTGGCAAGCTGACCTCAGGGTGATCCATCTTTTTTCATGCCCATATTGGTCATTTTCACTACACAGGAAGTATATTGGATTCATTCCCGCAAAAAAAAGTCTATTGGATTTCTGAAGAGCAAACACAACAATTACTTCATCTTCACAGGGCCACTGGGTCCTCAAATAATACAACTTATACCCTGGCATCTTTTCTTTTATACTCCCTCCATCTTAAAATGTAAGACATTTTTTAACACTATAAAACATCTTACATTTCGACACAGAGGGAGTAAGGGAGTATCTCTTATGCAGCTACGCTACCAGTTCAGTCTAACTAAATCTGGTCAATTACACAATATGTAAAATATGGCAAAAGGAGCACATACCTTCAGATATTTGCGAGCCAGCTTCAGCCACTAATCTCACCAAGACTGCTTATCATGTGCACCTGCAGCATTTTTCTATATAACAAAAAGTTTTAGAAGACCATGAGATTAGGCATTTCAACCAATTCACTTAGAAACATAGTGAGTTTGTAGCTAATATAGCTTGATGGATTTGTGCAGCCAGTATCGATGGCACGCCTTGTATACTATGCCTAAGAAAATAACCACAAAACATCTAATTATGCCTTTTTTAGAAAAGGAGGATGACCCCCGGCCTGCATCTGGGAGATGCATGCAACCACTTTATTAACTATTCACAGAGAACTTACAAAGTAATACATCAATATGTCTGAAGCCGTCATCTTGGCAACATCCGTCGCTACTCATATCCATTGATGAAGGGGTGCAGAAAGTATGGGCCGAATACCTAGACCTCTCACCTAAGCAAATATTCATGTGAAAATAGAAGTTTTGAAAACCGTAAAACCATAGGACAGACAAACTGTACCAAGACTAAGCCAATTAACTATTTTTCATCATCATCACTCCAAAAGCCTCGGTTCTTTCCACTTTCCTTAGTTCTTGTGAATTTATGATCAATGCATAATGATCATAATTTGGTGCACATGATAATGACATTCTACCATGATATAATAAAAATAATACCCCAGCATGAAACTAACCTTATCGTGGTCATGTCACTTGTCCACCAGTTGTAGCCTCATTCTTTTCCTATAGCTAAAATCCTGGCCTCCAAGTCCACTACATGCTTGCACCATAGCACCATCCACAAGCTATCGTGCTCCTTCCATTGCGAGGAAACATGAGAAAAATATAAGGAATGAACCAAGGGAAGTTTAGTTCAACATCCTCTTTCTAACCTTTTCGAAAGAAAACATCCTCTTCCTAATGCAATCAGTAGCCTCAAAAGAGGACCAGCCTATAACAGGAATAATAACTATGAATGCATAAAAACAAATCCCCTTTGTCAATAAACAGTTTGTCTGTTTATCATGGTAGTTCTGCAAACTGAAGTAAGCCCCTCTACAACAAAACTAAGCATTAATAGTTCAACTTGCAAACTGAAGTAAGCCCCTCTACAACAAAACTAAGCATTAATAGTTCAACTTGCAAACTGAAGATGTTGACCCATCAACCTAATCCATCACCAGGCTAGAATATTAATTACCAAAAATCATGAACTAAATAGATTTGGTAACATCATAATTTTCTTAACTCTATCTGAACACTTAATATTGTAGGAATAACTCATGTGCTCTTTGTATCGCTAGATATATTCGAAGTAAATAAAACCCAACCCAAAAGAAACAGAAGCTCTTGGCCCATCATTCTGACTTATAAAGCAAGGCTGACATAAACAACCATGATGTTTAGGCTAAGCATTCATAAAAATGGTGTACAATACTCAAGGTCTTGACATTCAGCATAAATAACAGTGTCGATTGAAGGTGTAGGGATGACAAGTACGCAAGGAAGACATCATTTAGGTACAATGATGACAAGCATGAGTAGTCACTATATGTGCTAATCTAGACTGCAAATTTACAACTATTACATGAGAAGATAATAACTGGTAAAAAATGTTAGACCACAAATGAAGGCTTCTGCCATGTTCACATGAACAATCTGGCAACACCAAATCCCAGCAATTTCATTAACTATTCAAAGGTTGCATTCAGATAAGCAACTCAACCAAATAAAATTCCATACCCATTAATTCAGCCTCTGGAAAAAAATGTAAGATCACGGATAAAGTTCCAGAACAATTTTAGCTAAGTAATCATCATAATTATTTTGTGAGCCTAGCCTTAGCCTAACCTAGCTTGAGCTTCTGGTTTTGCAATGCAGTATATAAAAAATAACCAAGATGAGAGATCCCAGTATCTAGAGCCATTATTTACTAAAGTGAAGGTATGACTGAATGATTCAGTTTCAGAGGAATTATTTCTAGAGCCCCAAGATAGTTAGCACAACGGGTTCTATTCTATGCCAGGGAACTATGAATGATCCAGTAATTTATTGTAGTCTTGTTAGTCTCTTAGTATTGTCTAATCCTCGACTAAAAACAAAGTTCCCTTCAAAATCCATCCAAAACAGAATTTACCAACACCCAGATTTCTATGGATGCAAGTGCGGAAACCTTGCAGTCTTGTGCGTCGCGCATTCTTGAATAATTGAAATCGTCAACTGTAGAAAACAAGAGGAATGTGGTAAGCAGACCTGCTTATTAGTGAAGATGTCCATCATCTAGCTTTGCTCTGCAATCTATATGGTTTAGGGATTCTGAAATGGAACTGAAACAAAACGTAGAGAAAACTTACTTGATGGTAAACGGATAACGACAGCGTGACTGTACATATTGTTCATAGGATCCAGGCAACAACCTGATTTGGAATATATCATCAGGAATTGTTCTTTCAGACCAAGGACAAACTATGTAGGGGAATGTTTGTGCAAATTATAAGTTGTCAAGCAGATCAAGATAGAAGGTGCAGTCAAGTGCAGTTGAGATTCAAAGTCGTATTCAGCAATGTGACGACAGAAGCAAATCAAAGCCGTTTCGTCGTACCTGAGGTTGCTTGCACAATGAAAGAACTGTAATGGATTATCAACTTCTGAACCTAGATAAAAAATTGTTCACGAATCACTTGTTTAGAGTTTGGATCCTTTCCAATGTAGACATTAATAATAATGTTCTACGATCATGTGCATATAGAATAATAATTTTCTACGATCCTGTGCATATGGTTTAGTAGTCAGCATGTTGGTTTCTAGTCACACTGAACATATAGAAACGCATCACCGTGCTGATTCCTTTGGAGTTGTTGCCTCTGCAGCTTTGTGTGCTCCCTTTCAATGGTTCAACATGGATAGGATTTAAACAAATGTCAGTGTTAAATCTAGCAAAAAACTGAAACAAAATAAGATCATATATGGATGACACGGAGAGCTGTGAGAGACTAAAATAGAGAGGGCTAGCTATAGCTATATAGAGAGGTCAATTAGGGGAACTCATCGAACATTTAGTGGGCATCGGCATGCTGCCATGGTGCTGGAGGGAAGAGGCTACGCAATGCGTCTCACCGTAGAGGAGTTCCGTATCCTCGGTTGTGCGAGGAACGACAGCGACGGCATCTGCGTCACTGACCACGAGGAGGAACGACCGATGGGGCATATGTGCCTGACGCGAGGTCGAGGAACAGAGGCCAAGAATCGAATGCCCCATCAGAGAAATCCATCTTCGTGGTCGAGCCCGCTGTGTCTCAAGCCCACCGCGGCTTGAGGAGGAGATGGACCTTGCCCCTGCTGCCGCCGACGCAGGCCGCGCTGCCGCCGCTGCTCGATGGTGGAGATGTACCCTGCCGCCGCCAACGCAGGCCGAGCCCGCTGGGTCCCGCGCTGTCGCCGCTGCTTGACGGAGGAGAGACCCCTTTGCTGCCGATGCAGGTCAGGTCCACTGCGTCCCACTGCGCCGCCGCCGCTCGACGGAGGAGATGGACATCGGCACTACCGACGCAGGCGGGCTGGGTCCCGCGCCGTCGGTGTTTCTTGAGGGATGAGAGCGACCCGGGCTGCGGAGGACGGGGCGCCGGCGGGGCAGCGACGCGGGAGGAGCAGGAGGCGGCGTGCGGCGCGGCGTGGGAGGAGCAGGAGGCGGCGTGCGGCGCGGCGCGATGGGAGGAGGGGGGCGTGCGTGCGTGGGTTGTGGCGGTTTTTTTTCTTTCTGGAACGGCGGGCTTAGCGATGCATGGATTAGTGGTGGCTTAAGACTATCCACAGTGGAAGTAATATACTCCCTCCGTTCCTAAATATTTGTCTTTTTGGACATTTTAAATGACTACTACATACGAATGTATGTAGACATATTTTAGAGTATAGATTCACTCATTTTGCTCCGTATGTAGTCACTTGTTGAAATGTCTAGAAAGACAAGTATTTAGGAACGGAGGGAGTAGATGATAACATCACATTTATCTAGGCAAAATAGATGATGTGACTTGTAATTAATGAAGAAAAAGAGGAATGTGATAACATAGCTAGTTACTGTAACATCACACATATCAAGGAAAGATGAGTCTATAACCTAATAAATAAAGTGATGCATGACACAACATATATGTTACTACCCACTGTGGAGGTAGTAACATAAAGTAGTAATATATGCATGTTACTACTCTAAGTTACTACCCACTGTGACTACAGGGACGGAGCCAGGGGGACGAGCAGGGGCCTAGCTCCCCCAACGATCAACAATTTTAGTAGAAGCAACTAGTAATTATCAACAAGATTCGATCAATATACGTACTCGGCCCCCCTATACTCGAATCCTGGCTCCGCCACTGTGTGACTAGTCTAGTGCGTGGCTTGTAGTGTTAAACATGGAAGGATTATGGACCATTAGATTTGATAGATGAATGGATTAGATTGTTTGGATCTGCCCCTCTTTTCCTTTTATAATGGTAGTAGATACAGTTCAAACGCAGATGCTCATGCAGTCTATCATAGGCATCTTTGTTTCCCATGAAAGCGTCTCTTTTTACTAAAGACATAACGCTAAAAAAATTGAAATAAATTAAAAAGTATGCGAGCATCAGTGCCAAGTTTAGGACTTAAAATCTGATGGACTGGTTTCATCACATAAATCCTAACCATATGCTTTACGCTCAGATTGATGTCACTATTAACTCAGATAGTTTTAACAACCATTTCCTCCATTCCATAATCTAAAAAACATTTTTCAAGGTGGGGTGTTGATGATTTCATCGTCCGTTGCAACGGGATTTTAAGACCAATTGTGGATAAATTTTGTACGAATGAAATGATCTAAATCAAAAGGTATTATTTTCATAAATAATTGTGTGTGAACAAAGAGTATGTATGTACGTTTAATCATTGGAGATGGGACAATTAAATTGGATTATGAATGTGCTACAAAATAGTTTTAGTGGATGATAACGTGGCACATTCAATAATGTGAAAGATTGCATGTTAAGAGAATTAGAGTTACTGGGGATCAACTATTTAAGTATTCTATATTATAGATTAGTAAACCTGCTTGTGCAATGAACATCTCTACCAACACAAATTAATCAAAGATTTAGACGATGTTCAACCGCAATAATCTTAATGAAATAAATATTAACTTTTCAAAAACTTGATGTAAAAATGCATAACTCATGATTGCTCCCTTATATAAATACTTTCAATTATTGCGTCTCATAAACCAACCTGCCTCACTTACCCAAACGCCACAATGTTTAGTATACAAGATGGCTCGTTGCGTCTGTGGCGCAAATGTCAGCTGCAACAAAGAAGTTAAGCAAACTATATGAAACAATCTTTAAGGAGTGCAACTTGAATGTTAAGCGGATTATTACAAAGAAGTTCTCGACGAATTATCTGAAAGTACAATGTTAACCTATGACATGACAAGCTATGACATGATGATAGTTTAATCCAGTTGAATTGGTTTTGCTTGCATTGAAAATAACATAGTCAAATGCAATCCAGAAACAAAGCATGATATATGGAATATGTTTCATTCATTTATGGAACGACAATTTGCAATAGCAGACATGATGACTCTATTTATACGCATTTGTAGAGCTCATTTGTTGCATATTATCTTCTTATATCATGTCCCACTGAACCAAGTTCCGATTTTCACTATTTTTATTGTGAGCTTTGCATAGTTTGTGTTATCATTATTTTTTTTAGTTTTCTTTGTTTTATTTGTGTCTACGGGTGTTTTCGAGCAACAAAGGACCAAACACGATGAAAAGGCCAAGGTTGGAATCAACATGAAGGCCTTATAGGCACCAAACTTCATTTGAATTCTCAAAACTGACATTTTTTCAAAGTGCTCAAAATCAAAATCCAACATCACAGGTGCATCGGCGTCGTTCATACAAATCCAACAAGCCCAAGAATGTAGCAATCCAAGTTTGTATGAGAAAATGACGGATGTTATACTAAAGGGGCCCACAACGTTTGACAAACCTACCAGCGGTCGTACCGGACCCTAACAGCTACGTAAATTAGGCATAACTTCCTTGATTTCGTCCTGCTTTTTTCCTACGCGATCCTTGTCGAACAAGGGATGTTTTAGCAGAGGATCCCCCCCATAACCCTTGGGTGAAGGAAGAGAAGTCACATCTACGGAGGAGAACCGAAGGAGCCCCTTATATACACACCTCCAACCCGAGCCACCGTGAATCATCATCCACAACTTGTCACCTCTAGGCAGCCACCGGGAGGCTCTCCCCATGTGAGATGCCTCTCCCTCCATAGCTCCAGCTCCACCACTGTGAAACCCACGCAAGAGGAGGGGAAGGAGGTGCCATCGCCACCATCATCATCGAGCGTGGCCCTAGGTCGTGAGTGCCAACACCCATATCCATATCCATCCTCGCATAGAATCAAATCAACTATCAACCAAATCACCCCAAAGGCTTTACTTGGCACAAACACTAATTTAAACAAAAAAACACAATCATAACAGTAGCATAATTGTGTGAACACTCAAAAAATATAAACGATAACTTTTGGGTTGTCTCCCAACAAGCTCTTCCTTTATAGCCATTAAGATAGGCTTTGAGATTTAAATGATGCTCACATGAAATACAAGAATTGAAGCACAAAAAGAGCATCATAATACATGCGACAAACACATTTAAGTCTAACATACTTCCTATGCATAGGCATTTTATAGGAGGACAAATTATCAAGACAAGCAATAGCTACCATATGCAAGGAAGAAGAAAGAAACAACAACATTCTCAACATGAAGAGAGGTAATTTAGTAACATGAAGATTTCTACAGCCATATTTTCCTCTCTCTTAATAATTACATGTAGGATCATAATCAAATTCAACAATATAAATATCATATAATTTTTCCTCTTCGTGATCCACGTGCATATAAGTTCCAAGATAGTGGGATTAACATCAACTAAAGTCATGACCTCTTCAAACCCACTTTTACCAAAAAGTTCACAATATTGGTAATTCTCCAAAGTAGTGGGACCATTATTACCTAAAGTTGATGCTCTTCCAATCCCACTTTTAATAGTATTGCAAAAATTATCATTGATGACATATTCATTACAAAGCTTAAACAAATTTTCAAGATCATAAGAAGCATCATAACTATCACCCTAATCATGATCATTGCAATAAGTAGTGGACATAATAAAACTATCATCCCCAAGCATATAGCTTTGCATATCATTAGCACAATTGATATTAATAGAATTTATAATAACATCATTGCAATCATGCTTTTCATTCAAGGAGCTATCAAGTGTGGGTGCAATAGCAATACTTTTATTTTTAACATAAGGAACTATAGCAAGTTCATCTCCATAAGCATCATCAATATTGGCATCATGGCCATAAGAATAGCAAGGATCTCGTTCATCAGGAGGAGATATTTCAATCGAATCAATGGAATCATAATTATCTATAGATTCATGCATATCATTATTTTCTTCCAAAGGAGCGGTCATTCTCTCAATAAATTCTTTAACATAGGCATTAGAAGCATAGTTCATCGTGAATGGGCATGTAGCCTAGTGATGGAAGCAGCCTTAGTAGCACTCCAGGTCCTGGGTTCGACTCTCGGTCGGAGCAGATTTAAATAGGCTCGTGCAAAAATTTATGGAAAAAGGTTGTGGGGTTGTTGCTCTATAGTAAATAGTCAAAAAATCATGCTTTTCATTCAAGGAGCTATCATGAATCACTTTATAGATTTCTTCTTTCAGCACTTCATCACAATTTTCAGGTTCATGATTTTCAAGTAAAACTTCATAGAGATATTCAAGTGCACTCAACTCACTAGCATTTGGTTGAACATAATTAGATCTTTTGAAAAGATTAGCAAGTGGATGAGGATCCGTATGTCTTTACTTTTCCTTTCTGTTTTTGAGTGTTCAGATGAAGGCAATTAAAGCAAGCAAGATAACAAGCAAAAAAATCTTTGTGTTTTTGTAAAAAAAATTAGAAGTGGGGGAGATGAAAACGTGAGGCAAATGGCAAATGAAAGTAAGAGCAAGTAGATGATAGTTTATGAGAAGGTACTTGACAGGTTTTGGTGATGTCTCCCCGGCAACGACGCCATAAATTCTTCCTACTACTTGTCAGTTGCGTTGGGATTTTCCCGAAGAGGAGAGGATGATGTAGTACAGTAGATATAAGTATTTCCCTCAGTTAAGAACCAAGGTTATCAATCCATTAGGAGAACCACGCGAAACCTCATTAACAACACCTACACACACAAAAGCAAATACTTGCACCCAATGCGATCAAGGGGGTTGTCAATCCCCTCAGCGGTTATTTGCAAGGATCAAATCTCATAGTGATATATAGATAAAATAAAACACAAAATAAAATAACGGTAATAAAATTGCAGCATGGTATTTTTGGAATTTATATATGATAAAAGTAGACCCGGGGGCCATAGTTTTCACTAGAGGCTTCTCTCTCGAAGAAAAAGCATATTGTGGGTAAACAAATTACTATTGGGCAATTGATAGAAAAGCACATAGTTATGACGATATTCAACACAATGATCATGTATATAGGCATCACGTCTGAGACAAGTAGACCGGCTCCTGCTTGCATCTACTACTATTACTCCACCCATCGACCACTATTCAGCATGCATCTAGAGTACTAAGTTAATAAAAACGGAGTAACGCCTTACGCAAGATGACATGATGTAGACAAAGTAAATCCAACCAATATGAATAAACCCCGTCGTTTTCCCCTAAATGGAAACAATACAAATACATGTCTTGTCCCCTACTTTGTCACTGGGATATAGAGCACCGCAAGATTGAACCCATTACAAAGCACCTCTCCCATTGCAAGATAAATCAATCTAGTTGGCCAAATCAAGCGAATAGATTAGCGAGAAATACAAAGCTATAATAATCATGCATAAAAGATTAATATTCATGAATAATCTGGTCATAAACCCATATTTAATTGGATCCCAAAAAGCACACCGCAAAAGAAGATTACATCAAATAAACTCCAAGAACATCGAGGAGAACATTGTATTGAAGGTCAAAGAGAGAGAAGAAGCCATCTAGCTACTAGCTATGGACCCGTAGGTCTATGGTGAACTACTCACACATCATCGGAAGGGTAGCAAGGTTGATGTAGAAGCCCTCCATGATTGATTCCCCTTCCAGCGGAGTGCCGAAAAAGGCCTCCGGTTGGGATCGCGGAAGAACAGAAACTTGCAACCAGCGTTGTGTTGCAATCTGCGTGCAACAACCGCTCCAAGATTATAACATTTAATTCCAGTCAGAGCAGTGTGTATTGCTACCTCTTGAGCACTATGTTGGTTTTCCCTTGAAGAGGAAAGGGTGATGTAGTAAAGCAGCGTAAGTATTTCCCTCATTTTTTGAGAACTAAGGTATCAATCCAGTAGGAGATCACGCTCAAGTCCCACGCACCTACACAAACAAATAAGAACCTCGCAACGAATGCGATAAAGGGGTTGTCAAGCCCTTCTTGGTCACTTACAAGAGTGAGATCTGATAGATATGATAAGATAATATTTTTGGTATTTTTATGATAAAGAGAAGTAAAGATGCAAAGTAAAATAAACGGCAAAGGAAATAACAAAGTATTGGAAGATTAATATGATGGAAGATAGACCTGGGGGCCATAGGTTTCACTAGTGGCTTCTCTCAAGAGCATAAGTATTATGGTGGGTAAACGAATTACTGTCGAGCAATTGATAGAATTGAGCATAGTTATGAGAATATCTAGGTATGATCATGTATATAGGCATCACGTTCGAGACAAGTAGACCGAAACGATTCTGCATCTACTACTATTAGTCCACACATCGACCGCTATCCAGCATGCATCTAGAGTATTAAGTTCAAGAGAACAGAGTAATGCTTTAAGGAAGATGACATGATGTAGAGGGATAAACTCATGCAATATGATATAAACCCCATCTTTTTATCCTCGATGGCAACAATACAATATGTATCGGTTCCCTTTCTGTCACTGGGATCGAACACCGCAAGATTGAACCCAAAGCTAAGCACTTCTCCCATTGCAAGAAAGATCAATCTAGTAGGTCGAACCAAACTGATAATTCGAAGAGACTTGCAAAGATAAACCAATCATACATAAAAGAATTCAGAGGAGAATCAAATATTGCTCATAGATAATCTGGATCATAAACCCACAATTCATCGGATCTCGACAAACACACCGCAAAAGAAGATTACATCGAATAGATCTCCAAGAAAATCGAGGAGAACTTTGTATTGAGATCCAAAGAGAGAGAAGAAGCCATCTAGCTAATAACTATGGACCCGTAGGTCTGAAGTAAACTACTCACACATCACCGGAGAGGCCATGGAGTTGATGTAGAGGCCCTCCGTGATCAATGCCCCCTCCGGTGGAGCTCCGGAAAAGGCCCCGAGATGGGATCTCTCGAGTACAGAAGGTTGCGGCGGTGGATTAGGTTTTCGTGGTGCTCCTGGATGTTTGGGGTACATGGATATATATATAGGAGGAAGAAGTACGTCGGTGGAGCAACGGAGGGCCCACGAGGGTGGAGGGCGCGCCCCCTGCCTCGTGCCTTCCTCCCTTGTTTCTTGACGACCACTCCAAGTCTCCTAGATCACGTTTGTTGAGAAAATCACGTTCTCGAAGGTTTCATTCCGTTTGGACTCCGTTTGATATTCCTTTTCTTCGAAACCCTAAAATAGGCAAAAACAGCAATTTGGGCTGGGCCTCCGGTTAGTAGGTTAGTCCCAAAAATGATATAGAAGTGTAAAATAAACCCATTAACATCCAAAATAGATAATATAATAGCATGGAGCAATCAAAAATTATAGATACGTTGGAGACGTATCATGTATGAGGCTCAGTCAGGGGCACACAGTGTGCTGCAATCCTGCTTGCCTATGATGCATTTACCATTAAAGAGCGCAAAGTATTGAATAGATGGGAAATGAATGCTCTTTATTCTACCTTGTGTCACTCCTCTAGTCTCACCATAGCAAAGGCTAGTCAAGAATGTCTCATACTCAAATCTTGGTGGTTCGTCCAGCGAACCCCAAAATGGAATTTTTACAAATGCCACTAAATGCGTTTAGAAGCATGGTAAAAGGGCGGTCATAAAGCTTAAACAAAACTCTAGACTCACGAGGATGAAATTTAAATTCTTTAGTAAACGATTCTGTGAGGCTGAGATGTTGGTTGCACTTATCTTCTATGTAGGGACCGAGCTCGGCGTTGTGAACATATTGCTCAAAATCTTCCTTAATACCTACACTCACCATAAAATCATTGCATGGCCATAGGCAGGATTTGATAGTTGCTTCCCGTATCGAACTTGCGCTTGGTTCAACATAAGACCGATGCACCGAGCCACCACTAGATGATGCCTCCTAAGACCTCCACCTAGAAGAACTCCTAAAGAAACTCATCTTATTCCTATAAATAAAATTCTGAAAATTTTAGTCCACAATTTTTTTGCCAACGGAACTTCACAAGATTGATAGAAACTACTCATAGAGATGCATAGAGGCCATATCAAGCATTCAAACTACTTAGAACTCTAAGAATTCAACATGTAAGCTCATCTACAACATCACCAAGAGTATGTAATTATTCAAAATATAATCCACTAAAGCAAAAACTAATTGAAGCAATGGAGGAGTCACATACCAAGTACCAATCCCCCCAAACAATTTTGGAAACGGAGCTTCGAGCAAAGAGATCGAAATCCGCGGGTTTGAGAGCAAGAACACACACAGAGAGAGAGAGAGCAATGGTGATTTTTTTCTGGAGGTAGGAGATGACATGGGCTAAAGAGGTAAGCGAGGGGACCACATGGGGACCACAACCCACCAGGGCGCGCCTAGGGCTGCTGGCGCGCCCAGGTGGGTTGTGCCCACCTGGTGCACCCCCTCTGATGTTATTTGTACTAAAAGTTTAGAAATATTCAGAAAAAATTGTATTCAATTTTCATGGCATTCCGAGCACTTTTATTTTTGGGTCATTTTTTATTGCATGGAAAATCCAGAAAACAGGATAACATGGCATTTTGTTTTATTTAACTAAGAAAAACAGAAAACAAAAGGAAAGAAAAGAAGGTAGTGCCTACTAAATTCATCAACTTCATACCTCTAAAAAATGATCCATTAATAAGGTTGATCAAGTCTTATTAACAACCACATTCGATTAGCATGAAACCGAAGAACTTTTACAAAAACACTAAGTTACCTCAACGGGGATATGCATGTCCCCAACAATAAGTATACCATATTTCTTTTTGGTAGTAGGTAGAGGTAGTTGAAAACTTCCAATTGTGATTTTTGGAGATTTTTCAATAGCATTAATACCATTCAATTGGAATTATTTCTTTGAAAAGTGCACCGTATGTTCATTACTATTGATATGTGATACGTCCATTTTGCATCATGTTTTCTTACTGTTATTTATAATGTTTTTATCCATAATAATGCTTTTTGAGTAATTCTAATGCCTTTTCTCTCATAATATGCAAGGTATACACAAAGAGGGAGAATTTCGGCAGCTGGAAATCTGGACCTGGAAAAGCTACGTCAGGCCACCTATTCTGCACAACTCCAAACAAGCTAAAACTTCACAGAGATTTTTTTATCAAGTATATGATGAATATTGGAGCAAATAACTACCAGAGGGGCCCACCAGGTGGGCACAACCCACCTGGGCGTGCTAGGGAGCCCAGGCGCGCCCTGTTGGGTTTTGCTCACCCAGGCCCACCTCCGGTGCCCATCTTCTAGTATATAAGTGAAGGAAATATGCCCTAGAGGCAATAATAAAGTTGTTATTTATATTTCCTTATATCATGATAAATGTTTATTATTCATGCTAGAATTGAATTAACCGGAAACTTAGTACATGTGTGAATACATAGACAAACAAAGTGTCACTAGTTTGCCTCTACTTGACTAGCCCATTGAATCAATGATGATTATGTTTCCTAACAATAGACATGAGTTGTCAATTGATTAAACGGGATCACATCATTAGAGAATGATGTGATTGACTTGACCCATCCGTTAGCTTAGCATGATGATCGTTTAGTTTGTTGCTTTTGCTTTCTCCATAACTACACATGTTCCTATGATTATGAGATCATGCAACTCCCGAATACCGGAGGAACACTTTGTGTGCTACCAAACATCACAACATAACTGGGTGTTTACAAAGGTGCTCTACAGGTGTCTCCGATGGTGTTTGTTGAGTTGGCATGAATCGAGATTAGGATTTGTCACTCCGATTGTCGAAGAGGTATCTCTGGGCCCTCTCGGTAATGCACATCACTACAAGCCTTGCAAGCAGTGTGACTAATGAGTTAGTTACAAGATGTTGCATTACAGAACGAGTAAAGAGACTTGCCAGTAAGGAGATTGAACTAGGTATTGAGACACCGACGATAGAATCTCGGGCAAGTAACATACCGATGACAAAGGGAACAACGTATACCGTTATGCGGTTTGATCGATAAAGATCTTCATAGAATATGTAGAAACCAATATGAGCATCCAGGTTCCGCTATTGGTTATTGACCGGAGATGAGTCTCGGTCATGTCTACATAGTTCTCGAACCCGTAGGGTCCGGATGCTTAACGTTCGGTGACGATCGGTATTCCGAGTTTATGTGTTTTGATGTACCGAAGGTAGTTCGGAGTCCCAGATTTGATCATGGACATGATGAGGAGTCTCTAAATGGTCGAGACATAAAGATCGATATACTGGAAGCCTATATTTGGACATCGGAATGGTTCTGAGTGGTTCGGGCATTTTTTCGGAGTACTGGGAGGTTATCGGAACCCCCCAGGGAGTATATGGGCCTTATTGGGCCTTAGTGGAATAGAGGAGAGGGAAGGGAAAAGAGGGAGGCATGCCCCCCAAGTCCAATCCGAATTGGGAGGGGGGCCGACTCCCCTTTCCTTCCTCCCTCTCTCCTCCTTCCTTCCTCTCCTACTCCTACTTGGAAGGGTTCCTACTTATACTAGGAAAGGGGGGAATCCTACTCCCGGAGGGAGTAGGACTCCACCAGGGCGTGCCACAGAGAGGGCCGACCCTCCCCCTCCTCCACTCCTTTATATACGGGGGAGGGGGCACCCCATGGACACACAAGTTGATCAGTTGATCTTTTAGCCGTGTGCGGTGCCCCCCTCCACCATAATCCACCTCGGTTATATCGTAGCGGTGCTTAGGCGAAGCCCTGTTCTGGTAGCAACATCATCACCGTCATCACGCCATCGTGTTGATTAAACTCTCCCACGAAGCTCTACTAGATCGTGAGTTCACGGACGTCACCGAGTTGAACGTGTGTAGATCGTGAAGGTGCCGTACGTTCGGTACTAGGATCGGTCGATCGTGAAGACGTACGACTACATCGACCGCGTTGTCATAACGCTTCCACTTACGATCTACGAGGGTACATGGACAACACTCTTCCCCTCTTGTTGCTATGCATCACCATGATCTTGCGTGTGCGTAGGAATTTTTTTGAAATTACTGTGTTCCCCAATAATAAGTCATTTTGACCTAGAAAAAATAGGGAGAGGACTTTTGGGACGGAGTGTCGCCGTCTCGAGGCGGAACTTGGGCAGAATCACTTTTGCCCTCCGGCGGAGCGATCTTGCTGGGGGAACTTCCGTCCCGGAGGGGGAAATCATCGTCATCATCATCACCAACAACTCTCCCATCTTGGGGAGGGCAATATCCATCAACATCTTCAACAACACCATCTCATCTCAAACCCTAGTTCATCACTTGTGTTCAATCTTGTTACCGAAACTATAGATTGGTGCTTGTGGGTGACTAGTAGTGTTGATTACATCTTGTAGTTGATTACTATATTGTTTATTTGGTGGAAGATTATATGTTCAGATCCAATATGCTATTTAATACCCCTCTAATCTTGAGCATGATCATCATTTGTGAGTAGTTACTTTTGTTCTTGAGGTCACGAGAGAAATCATGTTGCAAGTAATCATGTGAACTTGATATGTGTTCGATATTTTGATAGTATGTATGTTATGATTCCCTTAGTGGTGTCATGTGAACGTCGACTACATGACACTTCACCATATTTGGGCCTAAGGGAATGCATTGTGGAGTAGCAATTAAATGATGGGTTGCGAGAGTGACAGAAGCTTAAACCCCAGTTTATGCGCTATTCTTTAAGGGACCGATTGGATCCAAAAGTTTAATGCTATGGTTAGAATTTATTCTTAATACCTTTCTCGTAGTTGTAGATGCTTGTGGGAGAGTTAATCATAAGCAGGAGGTTTGTTCAAGTAATAACATCACCTAAGCACCGGTCCACCCATATATCAAATTATCAAAATACCAAACACGAATCAAACCAACATGGTGAAAGTGACTAGATGAAAATCCCGTGTACCCTCAAGAACGCTTTGCTTATCATAAGAAACTGTTTTGGCCTGTCCTTTGCCTCAAAAGGATTGGGCTACCTTTCTGCACTTTTGTTACCTCTATCGTTACTTGCTCGTTACAAATTACCTTGCTATCAAACTACTCTGCTACTTACAATTCCAGCACTTGCAGACATTACCTTGCTGAAAGCCACTTGTCATTTCCTTCTTCTCCTCATTGGGTTCTACACTCTTACTTATCGAAAAGAGCGACAATTGATCCCCTATACTTGTGGGTCATCAAGGCTATTTTCTGGCGCCATTGCCGGGGGGTGAAGTGCCTTTGGTAAGTGGAGTTTGGTAAGGAAACATTTATATAGTGTGCTGAAATTTACTGTCACTTGTTACTATGGAAAACAATCCTTAGAGGGGTTTGTTCGGGGTATCTTCACCTCGACCGGAACCACAATTAGCTACCCCGCAACCTACCGCACCTACTGAAAATATTGAATATGAAATTCCTTCGGGTATGATAGAACAACTGCTAGCTAATTCTTATGTAGGAGATGGAAACGAACATCCTGATATGTGCTACCTCTTGAGAATGCGTTGGTTTTCCCTTGAAGAGGAAAGGGTGATGCAGCAAAGTAGCATAAGTATTTCCCTCAGTTTTGATAACCAAGGTATCAATCGAGTAGGAGACAACGCACAAGTCACCTAGTACCTGCACAAACAATCAAGAACTTTGCAACCAACGCGATAAAGGGGTTGTCAATCCCTTCACGGTCACTCGCAAAAGTGAGATCTAATAAAGATAGTAAAGTAAATATTTTTGGTATTTTTGTTGTATAGATTGGAAAGTAAAGATTGCAAAATAGTAAACGAGATGCGATGTAACTAAAAGAGATGCAATATAATAAGAAAGAGACCTGGGGGCCATAGGTTTCACTAGTGGCTTCTCTCAAGATAGCATGTATTACGGTGGGTGAACAAATTACTGCCGAGCAATTGATAGAAAAGCACATAGTTATGAAGATATCTAAGGCAATGATCATGAATATAGGCATCACGTCCGTGTCAAGTAGATCAAAATGATTCTGCATCTACTACTATTACTCCACACATCGACCGCTATCAAGCATGCATCTAGAGTATTAAGTTCATAAGAACAGAGTAATGTATTAAGCAAGATGACATGATGTAGAGGGATAAACTCAAGCAATATGATATAAACCCCATCTTTTTATCCTCGATGGCAACAATACAATACATGCCTTGCTGCCCCTATTGTCACTAGGAAAGGACACCGCAAGATTGAATCCAAAGCTAAGCACTTCTCCCATTGCAAGAAAGATCAATCTAGTAGGCCAAATTAAACCGATAATTCGAAGAGACTTGCAAAGATATCAAATCATGCATATAAGAATTCAGAGAAGAACCAAATAATATTCATAGATAATCTTGTTCATAAACTCACAATTCATCGGATCTCCGCAAACACACTGCAAAAGAGTATTACATCGAATAGATCTCCAAGAACATCGAGGAGAACTTTGTATTGAGAATCGAAGAGAGAGAAGAAGCCATCTAGCTAATAACTATGAACCCGAAGGTCTATGGATAACTACTCACGCTTCATCGGAGAGGCAATAGTGTTGATGTAGAAGTCCTCCGTGATCGATTCCCCCTCCGGCAGATCGCCGGAAAAGGCCCCAAGATGGGATCTCACGGGTACAGAAGGTTGTGGCGGCGGAAAAGTGGTTTGGTGGCTCTCTGTGATGTTTCTAGGGTATAAGAGTATATATAGGCGAAAGAAGTACGTCGGTGGAAATACGAGGGGCCCACGAGGGTGGGGGCACGCCTACCCCCCCTGGGCGCGCCCTCCTACCTTGTGGCTGCCTCGTGGAGTTCCAGACTTTGACTCCAAGTCTTCTGGATTGCTTTCGGTCCAAGAAAGATCATCGCGAAGGTTTCATTCCATTTGGACTCCGTTTGGTATTCCTTTTTTGCGAAACTCTAAAATAGGCAAAAAAACAAAAACTGGCACTGGGCCTCCGGTTAATAGGTTAGTCCCAAAAATAATATAAAAGAGCATATTAAATCCCATTAAACATCCAAAACAGATAATATAATAGCATGGAACAATCAAAAATTATAGATACATTGGAGACGTATCAAGCATCCCCAAGCTTAATTCCCGCTCGTCGTCGAGTAGGTAAATGATAAAAACAGAATTTTTGATGTGGGTGCTGCCTATCATAATTATCAATGTAATTTTCTTTATTGTGGCATGAATGTTCAGATCCGAAAGATTCAAAACAAAAGTTTAATATTGACATAAAAATAATAATACTTCAAGCATACTATTAAAGCAATAATGTCTTCTCAAAATAACATGGCCAAAGAAAGATATCCCTACAAAATCATGCACAACCCCGATGACAAGCCAAGCAATTGTTTCATACTTTTGATGTTCTCAAACTTTTTCAATCTTCATGCAAATACATGAGCATGAGCCATGGACATAGCACTATAGGTGGAATGGAATGGTGGTTGTGGAGAAGACAAAAAGGAGAAGATAGTCTCACATCAACTAGGCGTATCAACGGGCTATGGAGATGCCCATCAATAGATATCGATGTGAGTGAGTAGGGATTGCCATGTAACGGATGCACTAGAGCTATAAGTATACGAAAGCTCAACAAAAGAAACTAAGTGGGTGTGCATCCAACTTGCTTTCTCACGAAGACCTAGGCCAATTTGAGGAAGCCCATCATTGGAATATGCAAGCCAAGTTTTGTAATAAAAAATTCCCACTAGTATATGAAAGTGATATCATAGGAGACCTCTATCATGAAGATCATGGTGCTACTTTGAAGCACAAGTGTGGAAAAAGGATAGTAGCATTGCCCCTTCTCTTTTTTTTTATTTGGGCCTTTCTCTTTTTTATGGCCTCTTTTTACTCAAGAATTACAAATCGATTCTTAGAAAAAAATATGACTCTATGTGAATGCCTCCGGCGGTGTACCGGGATGTGCAATGAATCAAGAGTGACATGTATGAAAGAATTATGAAGGTGGCTTTGCCACAAATACGATGTCAACTACATGATCATGCAAAGCAATATGACAATGATGAAGCGTGTCATAATAAACGGAACGGTGGAAAGTTGCATGGCAATATATCTCGGAGTGGCTATGGAAATGCCATAATAGGTAGGTATGGTGGCTGTTTTGAGGAAGGTAAATGGTGGGTTTATAGTACTGGCGAAAGTTGCGCGGTACTAGAGAGGCTAGTAACGGTGGAAGGGTGAGAGTGCGTATAATCCATGGACTCAACATTAGTCATAAAGAACTCAAACACTTATTGCAAAAATCTATTATTTATCAAAAAAAGTACTACGCGCATGCTCTTAGGGGGATAGATTTGTAGGAAAAGACCATCGCTCCTCCCCGACCACCACTCATAAGGAAGACAATCAAAAAATAAATCATGCTCCGACTTCATCACATAACGGTTCACCATATGTGCATGCTACGGGAATCACAAACTTTAACACAAGTATCTCTAAAATTCACAACTACTCAACTAGCATGACTCTAATATCACCATCTTCATATCTCAAAACAATCATAAGGAATCAAACTTCTCATAGTATTCAATGCACTTTATATGAAAGTTTTTATTATACCCATCTTGGATGTCCATCATATTAGGACTAATTTTATAGCCAAAGAAAATTTCCATGCTGTTCTAAAAGACTCTCAAAATAATACAAGTGAAGCATGAGAGATCAATAATTTCTATAAAATAAAACCACCACCGTGCTCTAAAAATATATAAGTGAAGCACTAGAGCAAAATTATCTGGCTCAAAAGATATAAGTGAAGCACATAGAGTATTCTAATAAGTTCCGATTCATGCGTGTCTCTCCCGAAAGGTGTGTACAGCAAGGATGATTGTGGTAAACTAAAAAGCAAAGACTCAAATCATACAAGACGCTCCAAGCAAAACACATATCATGTGGTGAATAGAAATATAGCCTCAAGTAAAGTTACCGATAGACGAAGACGAAAGAGGGGATGCCTTCTGGGGCATCCCCAAGCTTAGGCTTTTGGTTGTACTTGAATTTTACCTTGGGGTGCCTTGGGCATCCCCAAACTTAGGCTCTTGCCACTCCTTATTCCAAAATCCATCAAATATTTACCCAACAACTTGAAAACTTCACAACACAAAACTTCAACAGAAAATCTCATGAGCTCCGTTAGTATAAGAAAATAAACCACCACTTTAAGGTACTGTAATGAACTCATTCTTTATTTATATTGGTGTTAAACCTACTGTATTCCAACTTCTCTATGGTTCATACCCCCTGATACTACTCGTAGATTCATCAAAATAAGCAAACAACACACGAAAAATAGAATGTGTCAAAAACAGAACAGTCTGTAGCAATCTGGAGATTTCGAATACTTATATAACTCCAAAAATTCTGAAAAATTAGGACGACCAGGATAAAAAGTATATTGATCTACTTCAGTTGGAATTGGTATTTTATAGCTATCTAGTAAAAAATGATAATTATTTTCGTGAGCGCATACTTTTTGTTTTTATCAGCAAGATCAAACAACAATCACCCAAGAAGATCCTAAAGGCTTTACTTGGCACAAACACTAATTAAAACATAAAAAACACAATCATAACAGAAGATAGATGAATTATTTATTACTAAACAGGAACAAAAAGCAAATAACAAAAATAAAATTGGGTTGCCTCCCAACAAGCGTTATCGTTTAACGCCCCTAGCTAGGCATTGATAATTTTAATGATGCTCACATGAAACATAGCAATTGGAACGCAAAGAGAGCATCATATAGCATGTGAAAAAAAAATCTAAGTCTAACATACTTCCTATGCATAGGCATCTTATAGGCAAACAAATTATCATAGCAAGCAAAAACTAGCATATGCAAGGAAGAGGAAAGAAACAATAGCAATCTCATCATAACAAGAGGTAATTTAGCAACATGAAAATTTCTACAACCATATTTCCCTCTCTCATAATAATTACATGTAGGATCATAATCAATTTCAACAATATAACTATCACATAAAATTTTCTCTTCATGATCCACATGCATGCAAAGTTGACACTCTTCTGAAATAGTGGGATTATCATAAGATAAAGTCATGACCTCTCCGAACCCACTTTTATCAAAAACTTCATAAGATTGAACATTATCCAAATATGTGGGATCTAAAGTTGACACTCTTCCAAACCCACTTTCAGTATTATTGCAAACATTATTATCAATTTCATATTCATCATGGGGCTTAAATAAACTTTTAAGATTATAAGAAGAATCACCCCAATCATGATCATTGCAACAAGTAGTAGACATGACAAAATTGGCATCCCCAAGCTTAGGGTTTTGCATATTATTAACACAATTTATATTAATAGAATTTATAATAACATCATTGCAATCATGCTTTTTATTCAAAGATCTATTGTGAATCACTTCATAAAGCACTTCATCACAATTTTCATATTCATGGATTTCAATCAAAACTCCATAAAGATAATCTAGTGCACTCAACTCACTAGCAATTGGTTCGGCATAATTGGATCTCTTAAAAAGATTAGCAAGTGGATGAGGATCCATAAGTTTTGGTTATGATTTGCAATAAACACACAATTATACCAAGCAAACGAGCAAACAATCCAAGTAAGACATAAGGGAAAACGAAAAAGATGAATGAAAGAGAGGCGAAGAAAAGGCGGATCTTTTCAAAAATCATTTTAGAAGTGGGAGAGAGGAAAACGAGAGGTGAATGGAAAATAATGTAATGCGAGGGAGAAGAGTTTATGATGGGTACTTGGTATGTCTTGACTTGGCGTAGATCTCCCCGACAACGGTGCTAGAAATCCTTCTTGCTACCTCTTGAGCATGCGTTGGTTTTCCCTTGAAGAGGAAAGGGTGATGCAACAAAGTAGCGTAAGTATTTCCCTCAGTTTTGAGAACCAAGGTATCAATCGAGTAGGAGACAATGCACAAGTCACCTAGTACTTGCACAAACAATCAAGAACCTTGCAAACAACGCGATAAAGGGGTTGTTAATCCCTTCATGGTCACTCGCAAAAGTGAGATCTAATAAAGATAGTAAAGTAAATATTTTTGGTATTTTTGTTGTATAGATTGGAAAGTAAAGATTGCAAAATAGTAAACGAGATGCGATGTAAATAAAAGAGATGCAATATAATAAGAAAGAGACCCGGGGGCCATAGGTTTCAATAGTGGCTTCTCTCAAGATAGCATGTATTACAGTGGGTGAACAAATTATTGCCGAACAATTGATAGAAAAGCGCATAGTTATGAAGATATCTAAGGCAATGATCATGAATATAGGCATCACGTCCGTGTCAAGTAGATCGAAACGATTTTGCATCTACTACTATTACTCCACACATCGACCACTATCCAACATGCATCAAGAGTATTAAGTTCATAAGAACAGAGTAACGCAATAAGCAAGATGACATGATGTAGAGGGATAAACTCAAGGAATATGATATAAACCCCATCTTTTTATCCTCGATGGAAACAATACAATACGTGCCTTGTTGCCCCTGCTGTCACTGGGAAAGGACACCGCAAGATTGAACCCAAAGCTAAGCACTTCTCCCATTGCAAGAAAGATCAATCTAGTAGGCCAAACTAAACCGATAATTCGAAGAGACTTGCAAAGATATCAAATCATGCATATAAGAATTCAGAGAAGAACCAAATAATATTCATAGATAATCTTGTTCATAAACCGACAATTCACCGGATCTCGGCAAACACACCGCAAAAGAGTATTACATCGAATAGATCTCCAAGAACATCGAGGAGAACTTTGTATTGAGAACCAAAGAGAGAGAAGAAACCATCTAGCTAATAACTATGGACCCGAAGGTCTATGGTAAACTACTCATGCTTCATCGGAGAGGCAATGGTGTTCATGTAGAAGCCCTCCGTGATCGATTCCCCCTCCGGCAGATCGCCGGAAAAGGCCCCAAGATGAGATCTCACGGGTACAGAAGGTTGCGGCGGAGGAAAAGTGGTTTCGTGGCTCTCTGCGATGTTTCTAGGGTATAAGAGTATATATAGGTGAAAGAAGTACGTCGGTGGAGCTACGAGGAGCCCACGAGGGTGGGGGGCGCACCTACCCCCTGGGCGTGCCCTCCTGCCTCATGGCTGCCTCGTGGAGTTCCAGACTTCGACCCCAAGTCTTCTGGATTGATTTCAGTCCAAGAAAGACCATCACAAAGGTTTCATTCTGTTTGGACTCCGTTTGGTATTCCTTTTCTACGAAACTCTAAAATAGGCAAAAAACAGAAACTAGCACTGGGCCTCCGATTAATAGGTTAGTCCCAAAAATAATATGAAAGAGCATATTAAAGCCCATTAAACATCCAAAATAGATAATATAATAGCATGGAACAATCAAATATTATAGATACGTTGAAGACGTATCAATATGCACTTGATATATGTAGAACAAATTTGTGGATTTTTCAAGCTTGCAGGTTTACCTGGAGATGAAATTATGAAGAAGGTTTTCCCTTTATTTTTGAAGGGAAAAGCATTGGCATAGTATAGGCTATGCGATGATATTGGATCTTGGAATTGGAATCGTTTGAAATTGGAGTTCCATCAAAAATTTTATCCTATGCATCTAGTTCATCGTGATCGGAATTATATATAATTTTTGGCCTCGTGAAGGAGAAAGTATCACTTTAGCTTGGGGAGGCTTAAGTCAATGTTACATTCATGCCCCAATCATGAGCTCTCAAGAGAAATTATTATTCAGAACTTTTATGCTCGGCTTTCTCGTAATGATCAAACCATGCTCGATACTTCTTGTGCTAGTTATTTTATGAAGAAGACTATCGAATTCTGGTGGGATCTTTTGGAAAGAATTAAATGCAACTCTGAAGATTGGGAACTCGACGAAGGTAAAGAGTCAGGTATTAAACTTAAGTATGATTGTGTTAAATCTTTTATGGATACCGATGCTTTTCAAAAGTTTAGCACTAAATATGAACTTGACTCTAAGATAGTAGCCTCCTTTTGTGAATCATTTGCTACTCATGTTGATCTACCTAAAGAGAAGTGGTTTAAATATCACCCACCTATTAAAGAAGAAATCAAAGAACCGGTGCCAGTGAAATAAGAAACTATACTTTACAATATTGATCCTATTGTTCCTACTGCTTATATTGAGAAACCACCTTTCCCTGTTAGGAAAAGGAACATGCCAAAGTTTCAATTGTGGTCAACAAAAGTTACATTAGAACACCTAAACCTGATGAACAAATCAAAGTAGAACCTATTAATACTATGGTTAAGGATCTCTTGGAAGAAAATGTAGATGGGCATGTTATTTACTTCTGCGAAGAAGCTGCTAGAATTGCCAAACCTGATAAAAAAGATAAACATTGACTTGTTGTTGGCATGCCCATTGTCTCAGTTAAAATAGGAGATCACCGTTATCATGGTTTATGTGACATAGGTGCTAGCGTGAGTGCTACTCCTTACACCTTATATCAAGAAATTATGAATGACATAGCACCCGCAGAGATAGAAGACATAGATGTTATTATCAAACTTGCTAATAGAGACACTATATCACCAATTGGGATTGTTAGAGATGTTGAAGTCTTGTGTGGGAAAATAAAATACCCTACTGATTTTCTTGTTCTTGGTTCCCCACAAGATGACTTTTGTCCCATTCTCTTTGGTAGACCTTTCCGGAATAGACTGTGAGAAACAAACTGTCAATGTTAGTTTTGGTGATGAGTCTCATGGGTTTAATTTTCCCAAGTTTAGTAGAAAACTTCATGAAAAATAATTGCCTAGTGAGGATGAAATAATTGGTCTTGCTTCTATTGTTGTGCCTCCTACTGATCCTCTAGAACAATATTTGCTAGACCATGAAAATGATTTACATATGCATGAAAGAAATGAAATAGATAAGATTTTATTTGAACAATGTCCTCTGCTTAAACAAAATTTCCTATTGAAACTCTAGGAGGTCCTCCTCAACCTAAAGGTGATCCCGTGTTTGAATTAAAACAATTGCCAGACACTTTGAAATATGCTTATCTTGATGAAAAGAAGATATATCCTGTTATTATTAGTGCTAACCTTTCAGAACATGAAGAAGAAAGATTATTGAAAGTTCTAAGGAAGCGTCGAGCTGCTATTGGATATACTCTTGATGTTTTAAAGGGCATTAGTCCTACTCTATGTCAGCACAAAATTAATATGGAACCTGATGCTAAACCCGTTGTTGATCACCAACGTCGGTTAACTCCGAAGATGAAAGGAGTGGTAAGAATGGAAATATTAAAACTTCTGGAAGTAGGTATAATCTATCCTATAACTGATAGTATATGGGCGAGTCCTGTTCATTGTGTCCCTAAGAAAGGAGGTATAACTGTTGTTCCTAATGATAAGAATGAACTTATTCCACAAAGAATTGTTACGGGTTATAGAATGGCAATTGATTTTAGAAAATTAAACAAAGCAACTAGAAAAGATCATTACCTCTGCCTTTTATTGATCAAATGCTTGAAAGATTGTCTAAGCACACACATTTTTTGCTTCCTTGATGGATATTCTGGTTTTTCACAAATACCCATTTCTCAACCTGATCAGCAAAAGACCACTTTTACTTGTCCCTTTGGAACCTATGCTTATAGACGTATGCCTTTCGGTTTATGTAATGCACCTGCTACTTTTCAAAGATGTATGACTGCTATATTCTCTGACTTTTGTGAAAATATTGTTGAGGTTTTCATGGATGACTTCTGTAACACCCACAATGCGGCTATATCTCCCACGTGTCGGGGCACGACTTAGAGGCATAGCCGCATGGTAGTTTTGTCGCAAGAGGGGTAATCTTCACACAATCCCATGTACTGAATAAGAAAGGGATAAAGAGTTGGCTTACAATCGCCACTTCACACAATACATAAATAATTCATACATCATCCAAATACACCCAAAGACCGACTACGATCAAATCCGAATAAAAAGGAAGATAATCCCCAAATGCTAGATCCTCAATCGTCCCAACTGGGCTCCACTACTGATCATCAGGAAACGAAACATAGTAACAACCCAGATCCTCGTCGAACTCACACTTGAGTTCGGTAGCATCACCTGCACTGGTATCCTCGGCACCTGCAACTGTTTGGAAGAATCTGTGAGTCACGAGGACTCAGCAATCTCACACCCGCGAGATCAAGACTATTTAAGCTTATGGGTAGGAGAAGGTAGTGAGGTGGAGCCGCAGCAAGCACTAAGCATATATGGTGGCTAACATACACAAAAAAGAGCGAGAAGAGAAGCAACGCAATGGTCGAGAAGCTAGAAGTGATCAAGAAGTGATCCTGAAACTACCTACGTTCAAGCATAACACAAGACCGTGTTCACTTCCCGGACTCCGCCAAAAAGAGACCATCACGCCTACACACGCGGTTGATGTATTTTAATTAAGTCAAGTGTCAAGTTCTCTACAACCGGATATTAACAAATTCCCATCTGCCACATAACCGCGGGCACGGCTCTTGAAAGTTTATACCCTGCAGGGGTGTCCCAACTTAGCCCATCACAAGCTCTCACGATCAACGAAGGATATTCCTTCTCCCGGGAAGACCCGATCAGTCTCGAAATCCCAGTTACAAGGCATTTCGCCAATGGTAAAACAAGACCAGCAAAGCCGCCCGAATGTGCCGACAAATCCCGATATGAGCTGCACATATCTCGTTCTCAGGGCACACCAGATGAGCAATCCATACAACTAAAACCAGCCCTCAAGTTTCCCCAAGGTGGCGCTGCAAGGGGCTCTAGTTTGGACCAACACTCAGAGGAGCACTGGCCCGGGGGTTTAAAATAAAGATGACCCTTGAGTCCGCGGAACCCAAGGGAAAAGGCTTAGGTGGCAAAAGTTAAAACCAAGGTTGGGCCTTGCTGGAGGAGTTTTATTCAAAGCAAACTGTCAAGGGGTTCCCATAACACCCTACTGCGCAAGGAACACAAAATCAAGGAACATAACACCGGTATGACGGAAACTAGGGCGGCAAGAGTGGAACAAAACACCAGGCAAAAGGTCGAGCCTTCCACCCTTTACCAAGTATATAGATGCATTAAATTAAATAAGATATATTGTGATATCCCAACATATCCATGTTCCAACATGGAACAAATTTCAGCTTCACCTACAACTAGCAACACTATAAGAGGGGCTGAGCAAAAGCGGTAACATAGCCAAACAATGGTTTGCTAGGAAGGTGGGTTAGAAGCTTGACATGGCAATATGGGAGGCATGATAAACAAGTGGTAGGTAGCGCGACATAGCGATAGAGCGAACAACTAGCAAGCAAAGATAGAAGTGATTTCGAGGGTATGGTCATCTTGCCTGAAATCCTGCAAGGAAGAAGAACGAGTCCATGAAGAAGACAAACAGACATAGTCGAACGGATCCTCACAAACACAACGTTACCGGAACTAACAATAAGAAGCAACACCAGAAAGAAACAAACAACATGGTAAACCAACAAGCATAAACATGGCATGATGCACAAACAAGTATGATGCATGTCCGGTTTAATGAGGCATGGCATGGCAAAGGGCACAAACAATACTACAAGTTAAGTGGAGCACAATATGTAACGAGTTGCATATTGAAGAAACACCACATTCAAAAGTTTAGTTCACTCCCGTTTAGGTACCCAACAATATTAAATGTTATTAAACATGGCACGAGGTGAAGCAAAAGTAAACTACACATTTTTGGCAATTTTAAGTGAGTCCGGAAACAACAAATGACCATTCCGGTAAATCCCCACATGTCATTTAGCAATTTAATGCAAACAACAACTTAAACATTCTTGAAGTTATTATCATGATGCGGACGACATTTGCAAGTTTTAAGCAATTTTATGAAAATGTTGATATGAACATGATATGGAGCATTTGTCGCCATGGCGGAAGGAAAAGGGGCCACGGCAACGAATCCAAAAATGATGCCACAACAACATAACGGTTCCGGTAGCTCATGGAGATACCAGTGCAAAGGAAGTGTGGCGAGAGCATGCAGAAGATGGTGGGGTGATCCCGGATACCGGGTTCCCACAGGTCGATGGCATGGAAGCGAGAGACACTTTGGACACGGTGCAGACAAATGGTGCATCTCATACAACACAAGCATTCGTTCTCGGACGGTCGTCTTGGGGTTATACCTTCAAAGCGTGCGTTTTCAAAGCATATCGAGTTCGTCGAGGGAAGTAGTCGTTCACGGCCGTCATGAAAGTAGCGGTTCACGTGATGGCAGTTGAACTTGACGCTTGCGTTACACGGGTCTTCGGCGACGGTAGTCGTACATGGTTCGGAGTGGTACTTGCATCTTCGGACTTGTCGGTCTCGATTCTTGTGACGGTAGTGGTACACGTTTTCAAAAAGGAACTTGACGCATCTGATGTTCCCGGGTGAGGGAGTCCTGGATTAGGGGGTCTCAGGATAGCCGGACTATCTCCATTGGCCGGACTATTAGACTATGAAGATACAAGATTGAAGACTTCGTCTCGTGTCCGGATGGAACTCTACTTGGCGTGGAAGGCAAGCTAGGAAATACGGATATGGATATCTCCTCCTTTGTAACCGACCTTGTGTAACCCTAACCCTCTCCGGTGTCTATATAAACCGAAGGGTTTTAGTCCGTAGGACAACAATCACAACATACAATCATACCATAGGCTAGCTTCTAGGGTTTAGCCTCTCCGATCTCGTGGTAGATCTACTCTTGTACTACCCATATGATCAATATTAATCAAGCAGGACGTAGGGTTTTACCTCCATCAAGAGGGCCCGAACCTGGGTAAAACATCATGTCCCATGCCTCCTGTTACCATCCGGCCTAGTCGCACAGTTCGGGACCCCCTACCCGAGATCCGCCGGTTTTGACACTGACATTGGTGCTTTCATTGAGAGTTCCACTGTGCTGTCGCCATCAGGAAGGATGTCTCATCCCGTCTTTAAAGACGGCACTGTTGCTGAGGGAGCTTTGGCTATCGGCCAAACTCTCCGGCTAGGTGGTTTTCTTATGACCTCCTGTTCGGCCGCTGCGCCGATGATGACTTCTCGGGTCATCGAAAGCAATCTTTACGTCAACTCAGAACTCGCCGAGCAGCTAGATCCAATGGAGCTCTCTTCCCTGAATGAGCTCTTGGATCGCATCACCGCCCTGGGAGTCGCTACAGACTACGATCAAATTGGGCCTAAACCCGATCTGAGAGAGATCAACTCTCCCCGGGTCACCCATCACGTTGGAGTGGTGGAGGAACAATGCGGCAACCCTTCATATATCTTAAGGACTAGCTATGTCCGGATTCCCGATCCCTCCAAGCCGGATACCCGCGGAGGGGAGGACATCGCTCAAGGCCTGAACCTAGAATCAGGCAGCGGGCTAGATTTATCGGAAAACATCCAAGAATCCAAAGTTCCGAGTTCAGAAACTCCTTGGCCCCTGAGTCTCAGATTGGGTGAGGATTCAGATTCAATTCCACCCACCCACCCAAACATACGCGATCTATCCCAAATTAGGCAAGATCTCGAAGAAACAGTACACCATTACTGGGCCAAATTCCTCCTGGTCATGAACAGGATAAAGGACTGCCGCGAGGAAGACACAATTTCATTCTTCTGCAATAATTGCACGGACAAGGGAATCCTCAACGCCATAAGTCGCCGCAAAATTACACGCTTTGCCGACTTGGTGTCCATAGTACGAAAGTACTGTGCGATGGAAAGCGCCTGGAAAACCGAAATAAAATTTTGGGATAATCCGGCCCTGAATACAAACCCAGTCCGAAATAAAAGGGTGCATTATCACAATACACCTGGGTTAACTACCAAAAAGCAAAAGCCCTCTACGGGGCAAGGAACCATACTGGAGGGATGGCTCAACGGACCCTGCAAAATTCATAGTACAGCGGATGCAATACCAACGCACAACCTTAGAGCATGTTGGATACTCCGGCAGGTGGCCAAAAGTGGTGAGGATCTACTCCTCCCAAAAACCACAGAGCACCATCCCGTGGACAACAATACAGTGTTAACGGTCTTTGAGACCATCGCGTCAAATAATAGACGCAAGCGAACACTCCGCAGCATGGCCGAAATCTTCCACATAGCAGAAATAAATCATTGGAATGACACGGAGATTACCTTCAATGCCAGTGATGAACCCAAATTCCGAACAACCCGAGCACCAGCCGCACTGGTCCTCAGTCCAATCATGGACGGCTTTCGACTCACCAAGGTACTCATGGACGGCGGCAGCGAATTAAACCTCATCTATGAGGAAACTCTTCAAAAGATGGAAATAGACTGGAGCCGCATTGAGCAAAGTAGCACAACCTTTAGAGGAATCATCCCCAGTCGGGAAGCACGCTGTGCTGGGAAAATCACACTAGATGTGGTATTCGGCACGCGAATAATTACAGGTCTGAAGAAATTACATTCCAAGTGGCCCCGTTCAGCAGCGGATACCACGCTCTACTAGGGCGGGAGGCATTTACAATCTTCCAAGCCATACCCCATTACGGGTACATGAAGCTCAAAATGCCCGGGCCCAACGGAATCATCACTCTTGCTAGTGATCCGGACATAGCACTCTGCGCCGAAAATAAGACAGCCGCACTGGCCCTCGAGGCACTATCCGAAGCCCTAGCGGCCGAGGAACTAACCGCGCTGCGCTCCATGGTGAATAGGGACGATGTGATACTCGATAAAAGATCCAAGTCCACCTCCTTTAAACCGGCGGACGAAATAGTCAAATTCCAAGTCCATCGACGGACCCTACAAAACAGCTTCCATCGGGGCACAATTAAACCCTGATGTCGACGCTGCACTGCGAGAGTTCCTACGCGAGAACTGGGACATTTTTGCTTGGCACCCTTCAGACATGCCAGGAATCCCACGCAGGCTGGCTGAGCACAGCCTAAATATCCTAAAAGGATCCAAGCCAGTCAAGCAGGCTCTTCGACGTTTCTGCGAGCCCAAGAGACAAGCCATGGGAGAGGAACTAGCAAAGCTATTGGAGACCGGATTCATCAAAGACATAAAACATCCGGACTGGCTAGCAAACCTGGTGATGGTACCAAAGAAGGACAAATCCTGGCGCTTGTGTGTCGATTTTAAGGACCTTAACAAGGCCTGCCCAAAGGATCCCTTCCCCCTCCCCCGCATCGATCAAATCATCAATGCTACCGCAGGACACGATTCATTGTGTTTCCTCGATGCATACTCCGGCTACCATCAAATTAAAATGGCGGAGCCAGACCAAGCCACAACGGCATTCATCACACCATACGGCCCATTCTGCTTCAACACAATGCCATTCGGGCTCAAAAACACCGGTGCAACATATCAGCGCATGATTCAGACATGTCTGGCAAACCAAATTGGCAAAACAGTGGAGGCATATGTGGATGACATGGTTGTTAAAACCAAGCATGTCGAAACTCTAGTAGACGACTTGAGGCTCACATTCGACAACCTCCGAACATATGACATCAAGCTCAATCCGGAAAAATGCGTTTTCGGCATACCAGCCGGAAAGCTCCTGGGATTCATTGTCTCCAGTAGAGGTATTGAAGCTAACCTGGCCAAAATCCGAGCGTTGTCACAGTTGGCTACCCCAACAGACCTCAAACAAATACAAAAATTGACTGGATGTGTGGTGGCTCTAAGCCGCTTTATCTCCCGCTTGGGAGAAAAGGCATTACCCCTTTATCGCCTCCTCCGGCGCACCGAACACTCCGAGTGGACGGATGCCGCCTCGGACGGACTCAACGAAATAAAAGCCATATTGGCAACAAACCCAGTCTTGGCCGCGCCAAACATTGGCGAACCAATGCTATTATACATTGTGGCAACTCATCAAGTAGTAAGTGCAGTGCTCGTCGTCGAGCGAGAAGTGGACGGACACAAATTCCCCCTTCAAAAGCCGGTTTACTATGTGTCCACTGTCCTTACTCCATGAAAATCACGGTACCCGCATTATCAAAAGATAGCGTACGCGGTATTTATGGCATCCTGGAAGCTGCAACACTACTTTCAAGAGTGTTCGATAATGGTAGCCTCGGAAGTACCACTTAACGATATTATAAACAACCGTGACGCGATGGGCTGGATTGCCAAATGGGCCATTGAGCTCCTCCCATTCGACATAACTTACAAGCCATGGCGAGCTATTAAGTCGCAAGTTTTGGCTGACTTCGTCGCTGAGTGGACGGAAGCCGAACTCCATAAAGAGTACGACACATATTCAAACTGGATCATGCAGTTCGACGACTCCAAAATGTTGGCTGGTCTGGGGGCTGGCGTCGTTTTGACGTCCCCAACAGGAGATACCGTTCAATACGTACTACAGATAATGTATACGGACTCCAACAACGCAGCCGAATATGAGGCCCTTCTACATGGTCTCCGGATGGCAGTATCCATGGGCATTCAATGCCTAGAGGTGCGTGGGGATTCAAACCTCGTGATATCCCAGATAAATGGAGACTTCGATGCCAAGGATCCGAAAATGGCAGATTATCGCAATGCCGTCCTAAAAATGTCAGCTCGGTTCGAGGGGCTCGAATTTCACCACGTGGCTCGGGAAAACAATCAGGCGGCGGATATCCTTGCCCGCATTGGCGCAAAACGCGACACGGTCCCTCCCAACATATTTCTGGAACGGCTCTTCAAGCCATCCGTATCATGGGAAGGGGACACTGGTAACAACAGTCCGGACCCGGCCAAAATACCCGATACCGAACTCTCTGACACAATCGGAGGCTCCGCCACCGAAATAACACATTCAGCCCACGAAATAATGGCCATTATTGCCCCGTGGACAGAACCATTCCTGGCCTACCTAACTAGACAGGAACTTCCGGAGGACCAAAATGAGGCACGCTGCATAGTGCGGCGATCCAAGGCCTACAGGGTCCATGAGGGAGAATTGTAAAAAAAAAGCGCTACCGGAGTCCTTCAAAGGTGCATCTCCGAAGAGGAAGGGCGGAACCTTTTGGCAGAAATTCACGCCGGACTCGGCGGTCATCACGCCGCAGCCCGAGCTCTTGTAAGCAAGGCCTTCCGTACATGATTCTATTGGCCAACGGCCCGGGCAGATGCACAGGACTTGGTCCAACGTTGCGCCGGTTGCCAGCTCTTTGCAAGTCAAAGCCACATGCCACCCACCGCCCTCCAAACAATCCCCATTACATGGCCCTTTGCGGTCTGGGGGCTTGACATGGTTGGACCCCTTAAAGGGGGAACCCATAAGAAAAAATACTTATTGGTCATGGTGGATAAATTCACCAAATGGATAGAGGCTAAACCGGTTAAAACAGCCGAATCTGGACCGGTGATAGATTTCATATCCGGGGTTGTACACCGTTACGGCGTCCCCCACAACATCATCACTGATAACGACATGAACTTCACGGCCGACGAGGTAAAACTCTGGTGCAACAAAATGGGCATCAAGCTCGATTATGCTTCAGTCTATCACCCACAAACCAATGGTCAAGTCAAACGAGCAAATGGTCTATTAATGAGCGGAATTAAACCCAGATTAGTGCGCTCCTTAACGAAGTCTGACATGCACTGGGTAGAGGAGCTCGACTCCGTACTCTGGGGGCTGCGGACCACGCCAAATCGTAGTACCAGATATATATCGTTTTTTATGGTGTACTGCGCAGAGGCAGTCCTGCCCTGTGACATAATTCATGACTCACCTCGAGTGCGCATGTACGAAGAAAGAGAACCCGAGCTCGATCAGTAGGACAGTCTGGACACCTTGGAGGAAGAGCGCGACGTATCCAAAGCCCGTTCCGCATTTTACCAGCAACAGGCTCGCAGATACCAAAGCAGAGAAGTACGGGCCAAAACTTATAACGTTGGTGAACTAGTTCTACGGCTGCCGGACAAGAAAAAGAACAAGCTCGAGCCCAAATGGGAAGGTCCCTTCATTACGGACCAAGTTCTGACTGGTGGAGCACACTGACCGCGGGATGCATCGACTAGTCGACTCGAGCCGAACCCATGGAACACAGCCAGGCTTCGAAGATTCTACGCTTAGCACCGGACTCTATGTTAGTCCCCTCCCTTTGTCCATTCTCTGCATATGCATCATCTGTCTTGTTTCCCTTTCTTTCTTTTATTTCTCTAGGCCTTCAAGGGTCACCTTGTGCCTCACTCGTACATTACAGATGCGCTAGCCACACTCTTCATACCCGGGGGCTTCTTTCACACAAGCTTAAGTTATTTTCCTAGGCCTCACGCCCAACACATGTGTTATACTTCCGCATGTACCTTTTTTCACCATTATATGCATCGATATGACTTAAGTTTTGGCCAATCTGGGTTGCCTGCCTCTTGTATTTATGCCCTACATTCCCGTTAATTCGGCTAGGGCATAAGGGGAGCACCTCTGCGATTGTTACCGCCGGGTCAGCCGGACGTGTACCTCAGACTGGGTGAAGCCGAAAGCTAGCGTTCTTAAGGGAATATTCGGTCAGTGAACAAAAGATGACTTTTATTATTCATATCTGCCCCCAGATGATTTTTCTGCTGTAAGTGCATCTAGTGCCACCCCTAGTTGGTTTTGGAGTATTGACGACAAACCTAGTTGAGGGACTAATGTGTTTGTGAGAATTGCAGGATAACACAGGTAGAAGTCCCTCATTGACTCGGTTTTCCTACCAGAGATGACCCCTAAAAATGTATGAAGACATTGAAGTCAAAGGTGGTATATGAAGATATTCACATTGAAGACTATGACAAGAGAAGACACCACATGAAGCCTATGGAGCTCGAAGACTTAGATCTTTCGTAGTTCTCTTTCTTCTGTGTTGAGTCATAGGAACCACCGTACTGTTAAGTGGGGTCCAAGAGAACCAGTCAAAATGACTGAAGTGATGCTTAAACAAAACCTATGTCTTCGAGTGAAGACTTTGAGAGCGAATCTTGTCCAGAGTCGGGCAAGTCAGCTTTGCTTGAAGCCCAAGTAAAGTTGCCGTGTGAGTTTGAAATCTAACTATTGGAACACGTGTCAGTTCCTTAGTGACCCAGGGTCATTTCAGACAAATCAGGTCGGGTTGCCAAGTGGCTATAAATAGCCCACCCCCTACAACCATAAACGGTTGGCTGCTCAGATTCAGAGTACGGCTTTTGTCATTTGAGAGCAACCCACCTCGAAGCCTTTGAGAGAGCATTCCTTGCGAGGATAAAGCCCTAACCACCCAGAGCCAAAGAGAATTAGGCATCGCTTAAGTCTTCTTGTCTGTGTGATCTGAAGACTTATTACACTTGAGGACTGTGCATCCTCCAGCCGGTTAGGCATCGCGTTCTGAGCATCCAAGAGACGTTGTAGATTGCCGGTGAACGAATTCTGTGAAGGTTTGGGAGTCTACCTTGAAGACTTACCAGAGTGATTGGGCGAGGTCTGTGTGACCTTAGCTCAAGGGGAATACAGTAAGGACTGGGTGTCCTGAGCTGCGTGTTCAGGACTGGGTGTCCGGGACTGTGTGTCCTAAGGTTTAAATACCTAGCCGCCCTAACCAGACGTACAGTTGTCACAACAACTGGAACTGGTCCAACAAATCATTGTCTTCAGCGAGTCACTGGTTTCATCTTCCCTTCCCTTTACTTACTGTTACTCCTTGTGAAGTCATTGTATGTTCGCACTATCTTTTGTCTTCACTGAGTGACTGCGTGTTCTGTGTGGCTTCACAATATCTTCCTACCTGATCCTTACTACATTGCTGCTATTAGTCATTGTGCTTTCACTCTATTGAATACTTGACTATGGCTTGCCTAGTGTAGTCTACCTTCCGCTGCAGGGTAATAGGTTTATTTCTATCGTTTGTCTTCATAACTTCCATGTTTTGAAGACTTTCATAAAAATCGCCTATTCACCCCCCCTCTAGTCGATATAACGCACTTTCAATTGGTATCAGAGCAAGGTGCTCCCTTGTTCTGTGTGATTCGGTTTAACCACCTGGAGTTTTAGCTACGTCGACTACAGGGATAATTAAAGTCTCCGCTGCGTGCCCCATCTTCGATGGAACTGAATATCCCTACTGGAAGAATAAGATGCGCGTGCATCTTGAAGCCATTGACGTCGACCTATGGTATGTCGTCAAGAACGGCGTTCCCAATGTAGGAGAAGGTGTCACTGCTGCTAATGTCAAGAAGTTCGTTCAACTGGACTCTACTGCCAAGAATATCATCTGTGGTCATCTGACCAAAGGACAGTATGGCCGTGTGAGTTCTTTGGAAACATCTAAGATGGTCTGGGATTGTCTCTCCAAGGTCAATGAAGGCGTCTCAACCCAGAGAGATCAGAGAATCAGTGTCCTTCGCAACCTCTTCAACCGCTTCAAGCGAAATGACAATGAGAATGTCCAGCTCACATTTGACCGACTCATTGACATCACAAATGAGCTTCAAGCCCTCGGCTCTATTGAGATCACCAAACATGAAGTCGTCAAGACACTACTGAGATCACTTGATAGTTCGTTTGACACCCTAGCCCTGATGATTCAAGAACGTCCTGATTTCAAGACACTCGATCCGTTTGACATACTTGAGAGGCTCAACACGCATGAGTTTCAACTTTCTGAGAAAAGAGATATCTACGATCCAAACTATGGGCGAACTCGTGCCTTGAAGGCAAAAGCTGTCTCCTCATCTGAAGAAGAATCTGACAGCAGTTCGGATGATCCTGAAGACATTGGAAGGGAACTTGCTATGCTTGTGAAGAAGTTCCAAAAATTCACCAAGAAGAAAGGTTTCAGAAAGTCTTCCCGATCAAGCTCAAGGAATGATGAAGCTTCTGCTCACGACTACAAGAAGAAAACATGTCACAAGTGCAAGAAACCTGGCCACTTCATCTCTGAGTGTCCACAGTGGGACAATGAGAACAAAAAGAAGAAGAAGAGCAAGGAAGATGACTCTGACGATAAGAAGAAGAAGAAATACTCAAAGTCTTCTTCCAAGTCTTCCTCAAAGTCTTCATCACACAAGAAGAGCTCATCTGGCAAGGCACGTGCGTTTGTTGGCAAGGAAATGGATTCATAGGAGGAGTCCGCTTCTGGGGAGGCGGAGGTGGAGTCTGAGGAGGAGTCCGATTCAGACGTCGCAAGTCTGGCTACAGCATACGTTGCCAAGTCCATCTTCAACACTGAAGACAATGACTTCATCACCGACACTGATGCAAATGACAAGGACTACTCCACTTCTACCTACTGCTTCATGGCACGCGGTGCCAAGGTAAACACACGCACTACTCACTATCAAACATCTAGTGACGATGACTCTGATTGTGGTTCAAAACCCAGCTACAAAACACTTGCTAAAATTGCAACTGAACAACAGAAAGCTATGGAACATATTCAAAAACTGTTAGACAGAAGCGATGATCTGTTAGGTGCTGAAATGACTCGATCTGAATCCTTAATTGAAGACATAAAAAATCTTCACGTTAAGTATGAGGAACTTGAAAGTCGTCATGAAACTCTCTCAACAACTCATGAAAAGCTTTCCTATGATTATCTTCAAAGGAAGCAAGATCTTGAGAAATTGAGAGCGGCTCATAAAGATCTTCAAAAGGAAAACGAGTCACTTCGCCCCAAACAGATCAGTTCCGCTCAGGAAGGATTTGAACCACCATGTCTTAAATGCATTGAGCGTGATAATGCTACTTCTATTGCTGAATGTTCTACTGCTACTACTGTTGCAATATCTTCAACTGTTGATGTGGTGACTAACCCCTCTGCCGAGGATACCACTGCTATTGCTGATGAGAATGCTAGGTTGAAGACATTGCTTGAAACAGGGATGTACAAAAGTCTTAAAGGGCATCAGACACTATGTGATGTCCTCAAAAAGCAGATTCTGAACCGAAACCCGAGGAAAGAGGGTGTTGGGTTCGTAAGGAAAATGAATGCTGATGGCTCTTACTGGAAACCTGAGCAGTACTCCAAAACCACGTGGGTTGCTACAAAGGAACCTTCAGCAGATCCATCCAATCTATCTGGCTTCACTTGTGCTAACCCCATTATCATTGATGAATCCCTTGATGCAAACTATAAACTGTTTAAGAATCAGAATGGTGAAGTGTTTGCCAGGTACATTGGTACTAACTGCAGGAATGGACCACCTATGAAGAAGATCTGGGTTCCGAAAAGGTGTCTGGAGAATCTTCCTGTGAATGTCAACATGACACCTCACGTGAAGAAGACAAACCTCAGACCAAAGGCTTCATACGGTCCAAAGGCTTCATACAGACAGAGGACTCACTTGAGTCGCACTAACGCAAATGTTTTGCAGGGAAACCATACTCATGCATATGAATATGAGAGCGGTTCATCAAACCGCCATGTTCATAAGACCAAGAACTATTCTGCTTATTCTTATGAGTACTATTGTCCGCCTGCAAGACTGTTTGCTAGGGCTCCAAAGCCAAAGTTCTCAGATGCTGCACTTAGACTTATTGCTTCTAAGCCACCCTTGAAGATGTGGGTGGCTAAGAAAGCTTAACTCTCTTTTGCAGGGAAAGGTCTCCAGCAGAAAACCAAAATCGTCCGACGCTATTGCTGGGGACCTTAAACATCTTGTAGGGCGCAAGATGAAATGCCCGAATGGTCTTACTATGTACTTCATTCCTGAATCGCTTGCTACTCTCCCTATTAGTCCTAATATGGATCTAAGCTTTCATAACCCACTGGTTCGTCAAATGTTTTTGCTTCAAAATGCTCTTCGTGAAGCCTATCCCCCTAACTGCACTGTAGGGTACGACACCAGCGTCTTCAGAATGGATTATTGATAGTGGGTGTACAAATCACATGACTGGCAAAAGAAGCCTTCTTATGGACTCAACCTTACGTCCATCCGACAAGAGCCACATCACATTTGCTGACACTGGTAAAAGTAAGGTATTGGGTCTAGGTAGAGTTGCAATCTCAAGGGATCAACACATGGATAAAGTCATGTTTGTTGAATACCTTGGCTTCAACTTAATGACTGTCTCAATGCTTTGCGATTTAAACATGATCGTAATATTTGGAAAATATCGTTGCCTTGTTCTAATGGAATCTGACAAGTCTCTAGTATTTGAAGGGTATCGAAAAGATGATTTGTATGTGGTAGATTTCTCAGCAGGACCAGAGCTTGCCGTGTGTCTTCTAGCAAAAGCTTCAGAATGCTGGCTCTGGCATCGGAGGCTTGGGCATGCTGGCATGAGGAACCTCCACACCCTGGCAAAGAAGAAGCATGTCATAGGCATCGAGGGCATCAAGTTCAAGAAAGATCACTTATGCGGTGCCTGTGAGGCAGGAAAGATGACGAGGGCCAAACATCCCTCGAAGACAATCATGACCACTACTCGACCCTTCAAACTGCTTCACATGGATCTTTTCGGTCCCACTCATTACTCAACTCTTACTACTACTGCTTGTCTCTATGGCTTTGTCATTGTTGATGATTATTCTAGATATACTTGGGTGCACATAATCCTTTACAAGACTGAAGTGCAGGATGTCTTCAGACGCTTCGCCAATCGAGCAATGAACAACTATGGCGCCAAGATAAAGCATATCAGAAGTGACAATGGCACTGAATTCAAGAAAACTGGCCTTGATACATATCTTGATACCTTGGGCATCACACATGAATTCTCAGCCCCATACACGCCACAGCAGAATGGGGTCGTCGAACGCAAGAATAGAACACTCATTGAGATGGCCAGAACGATGCTAGATGAATACAAGACTCCAAGAAAATTTTGGCCTGAAGCCATTGATACTGCATGCCATACAATCAATCGTGTTTATCTTCACAAGCTTCTGAACAAGACATCTTATGAGCTCCTTACTGGCAAGAAGCCAAATGTCAGTTACTTCAGAGTATTTGGCGCCAGGTGCTGGATCAAGGACCCACATCACACCTCAAAGTTTGCACCAAAAGCACATGAGGGTTTTATGCTTGGATATGGAAAGGATTCACACTCCTACAGAGTCTTCAATCTCTTTCATTACAAAGTGGTTGAAACAGTGGATGTGCAGTTCGATGAGACCAACGGTTCACAAAGAGAGCAACTGCCAAATGTGCTAGATGAAGTTCCATCCAGTGAATCAATCAAGCTAATGGGAACTAGAGAAATTATACCTTCTGAAGCTCATCCTGAAGAAGAACATATCATCTCAGCACCTGATCAACATGAAGACAATGCTCAGCCTGAAGACATTCCTTCTAACAACGACAATGATCAGCAAGAGCAAAATCTTCGCCCTGTACATCCTCGCGTTGCCAATGAAGTGCAGATTGAAAGAATAATTGATAGCATCAATGCACCCGGTCCACTCACTCGTTCAAGGGCAACTCAGCTAGCAAATTTCTATGGGCACTTCGCATTTGTCTCAATAACAGAACCCAAGAAAGTTGAAGAAGCCTTCATGGAACCTGAATGGATTCAAGCTATGCAAGACGAGCTTCAACAGTTTGAGCTGAATAATGTATGGGAACAGGTCAAGCGTCCCGATCCTCGGAAGCACAACATAATAGGCACCAAATGGATATACCGCAACAAGCAAGATGAGCATGGTCAAGTTGTCAGAAACAAAGCTCGTCTCGTTGCTCAAGGATATACTCAAGTGGAAGGCATTGACTTCGATGAAACATTTGCTCCTGTGGCTAGACTTGAAGCCATACACATACCGCTGGCCTATGAAAATCATCACAACATACTTCTTTATCAAATGGATGTGAAGAGGGCCTTCCTCAATGGCAAGATTGAAGAAGAAGTGTATGTTGCACAACCTCCTGGCTTTGAAGATCCAAAACATCCTGACATGGTATACAATCTCAACAAGGCACTGTATGGCCTCAAACAAGCCCCTCGGGCCTGGTATGACACACTCAAATACTTCCTGAAGAGCAAAGGCTTCATACCTGGTTCTCTCGACCCCACTCTCTTCACGAAGACATATGATGGTGAACTGTTTGTGTGCCAAATATATGTGGATGACATTATCTTCGGCTGCACCAATCAGAAGTACAGTGAAGAGTTTGGATATATGATGCAAGAGCAATATCAAATGTCTATGATGGGAGAGCTGAAGTTCTTTCTCGGTCTTCAAATACGACAGCAACGCAACGGCATCTTCATATCTCAAGAGAAGTATCTCAAAGATTGCCTGGAGAAGTTCGGTATGCAAGACTGCAAAGGCTTCACGACGCCAATGCCAGCCAAGCATCATCTGGGTCCTGACGACAATGGTAAAGAGTTCGATCAAAAGGTATACCGCTCCATGATTGGTTCTTTACTTTATCTATGTGCATCTAGGCCATATATTATGCTTAGTGTTTGCATGTTTGCTCAATTTCAAGCGGCACCAAAGGAGTCGCATCACTTAGTTGTGAAGCGAATTCTTCGATATTTGGCTCACACCCCAACTCTAGGATTATGGTATCCAAAGGGCTCAGAGTTTGATCTGGTTGGATTCTCCGATGCTGATTATGCTGGTGACAAAGTTGATCGCAAGTCTACATCAGGCACATGTCACTTTCTGGGACGATCACTAGTATGTTGGTCTTCAAAGAAGCAGAACTGTGTATCTCTCTCCATTGCTGAATCTGAATACATTGCTGCTGGATCTTGCTGCGCTCAGCTTCTGTGGATGAAGCAAACGCTCAAAGACTATGGCATTCATCTGAAGCAAGTGCCACTCTACTGCGACAACGAAAGCGCCATCAAGATTGCCAACAACCCAGTTCAGCACTCGAAGACAAAGCACATTGAAATTCGTCATCACTTTCTCAGAGATCATGTTGTGAAGGAAGATATTGATATCATACACGTCAACACTGAAGAGCAATTGGCAGATATCTTCACCAAGCCCTTGGATGAGAAGAGATTTTGCAAGTTACGGTGTGAGCTAAATATCCTGGAATCCTCAAATGTCATGTGATCAGGCACACATCCTAACCCTTATGCATATTGATGACTTAGATGTGCAACACACGAAGTAAAGTATAACTTCAATCAATGAAGACATACATTCTAAGTGTGAATACATTAATGTGGAATTTGACTTCGGAGCGCCACGATAATTGTGTGCCGTGTCTGGGTCTAATACTTCCTATACGGTGGGTAACGCCACCACCAAATGTTCTATTTTGAAGTGTTTCACTCATGGCGTTACCTTGCTATGTCTTCACATTTGGTTTGGCTTCAATCTCAACATGTCTTCATGATTATCTTCACTATGTTGATTATATATATATATATATATACTAGTGTTCTGTCCTCTACAACATTCACTTATAGCTATGTCTTCTTATTGAATCTTTTGAACTAAGTGAATGTGATCGGACCCTAACCTCTCTATGCTATCTATCTCAAACTCTGTCTCTCCAAATCATATGCATTCTACTGAAACCGTCGAATGTCTTCTCTGCGTCCTTGTCAGCAGAAGATACAAAGACAAACCTTAAGTCCACCTTCAATGCTCATTCCTCCACATGAAACCCGGAGAAGTAGGAACGACCACCCGACAATCCAGGCGTGCGTGGGACGTGGAACAAACCCCAAAATTTTGCATAATGGCCACGTGTTCCTCAGATGCGAATCGCCAGGGGCACCTGTGTAATAATGCAGTGCCGCCCCTGTACCTATAAATACACACTTCACGACGGTCATTATCTCTTCTTCCACTCTCGCACGAACCCTAGTGCCACCGCTAGCCCTCGATGACGCCGGCGACGAAGCGCTTCGCTGTCGCAACCTCTCCGACGCCGTCTTCACGCCGATCGCGGACATCGTCCTCTCCGCCGTTGTCGTAGGTGTCCTCCGTTGCCAAGTTAGGGCACGGAAGATCGAACTGCTCGGCCTCATCTTCCACTCTGTCTAGCAGTTCTTAGTGTGGTAAATAAAACTTCCTTTTTACAGCACCATTGATCCTATGGCTTTGTCACTTTCTACCACAAGCGGTTTCTATTCACACAAGTTAGATCTCTCTCATACTGCATCTCATAACATGCCTAGTATATTCACTTGTACTTCACAAAGTAGTTAGATTCCTCACTTGTACTGATCTCTGGATTCGTACAAATCTGGAATCAACTCCTTATCTATGAGTGAATGTCTTCGCACGATGAGGTCAATGTCTTCTAAACTGATTTATATTCAAAATCTTCTGAGAATGCATATGGCCTCTTCCCCTTCCCTCGCACCTTAATGCTGTCACAGGTACATGTCCGTGGGAGAATCCCTTGGTTCTCATAGTCTGCATTCATTTGCAGAATTCTTACAACATCATATAAATTCTCCCGAAGCAAGTTCCTGTTTGTCCAGCAAGCGAAAATCTTTGAAGCCTTTGAACATGTTGAAGCCTTTCAGTTTAAAGTTCATGGCTTCAGAGAAATCAGCAAGGAAGGGTGGCAGAAAGCATCGTGGAGAAACATCTAGAGATCTGCCAGATGACCTCTCAGAACTGTACAAGACAGATCTTGAAGAGGATTACAATCAGCGCAAGACCCGAATCCAATGGATTCGAAGATATTGGGCAGAACAATGGTTCGAATACCGATTTGTAACCCAGGAATATGCTGAGAAAAATGCCATCAAGAGACCGTGGGGAGACATCCTATACAAGAATCTTCAACCCAGGTCCAGAGATGAAGCCATTGAACAAGGCTTCTATCCCTGCATGGTCCGTGGGCCACAACCTGTTGATGCACATCCATCGTCACTACTATGGTGTCGTGACGACATTCTGTTCAAGCGCAACTTCCAGTTTGCCCAGAACTCAGCGAAGCAAAACAAGAAGACATTGGGACTAGCCTTCAACCCTGGTCCCTCAGCTCCAAGGGCTGATGGCACACGAGATGCAGAACCCAATGTCGTCGGTCCTTTCTACAACCTTGAAGGCCTCATCACCCATATCTTGGTTCAAGGGACTGAAGTGAATGAGCCTGCAGCTGACGCCGAATCAGATGAAGCGCCTGCAACGCCGAAGCCAAAGAAGTTGAAGAAGCCTAAAGCTTCAAAGCCTCCCTCTGCTCCAAAAATCTCACGGGCGAAGCCACTAGCAACTGCACCTCCTGAAGACAGTGTGCAGTCTGAAGATTTGTCATGCATCTCCAAGCCACAGAAGGTCAAGATGCCTCTGCCACACACCGGCCAAGAGCTAACAGCTGCTGCCATTCTGCGCAATGATGCCATTGATCTGTCAAGTGATGAAGATCTTGCAGATGACGCTCTTGAGCAACTCATCAAGAGTAAAGAAGAAGCATAAATCTTCAATGATCTGCCTCTCTTTGATGTAACAATCATCCACAACTTCATTGATGAATGGTTTGACACGCCAAATATCAGCTTCGAAGATTTGCAACTACCCATTGGCCTCAGTGTCACCTTCCATGGCGCCATTGCTTCAGAGCTAGCTATCGCCCAGCGCATTGTTGAACTGAAGCAGAAGATTGACTTTGAGAAATCTCAGTTCAAGAAGCATATGGCCAAGCTCAGCGTGCAAGAGGTGAAGAACTTCAAGATTATGCTGCACGAGCTCAAGGAAGCCTTTCTCAAGAAACGTGCAGATGCTCAGGGTTCGCGTGAGCGCATGAAGGTTCTGGCTGACAGATGTGTGCAAGCCTACAATGAGGCTGAGAAGCGCAAGGCCCTCGGGCGTCCTGGCATCAACCCCAGGATGGCCGCAAAGAAGAAGAAGAAGCCCGCTACAGCTGAACCCGATGCACCAAGGCAGGAAGCAGATCCCATTGTCTTCCCAACTAGAATGACTGACTCGAAGCCAAAAAGCCGGTCAACCGCTTCAGAGCTGAAGAAGACGAGGACTGCTGAGGCTGAAGCCAGGAAGAGGAAACATCCTGAAGCCTCTCCTATTGCCCCCTCCAAGAAGAAGAGGAAGACCAAGAAAGATCGGGCTGCTCCCACAGAGCCTTTGATAGTTGAACCCATTTCCATGGTTCGTCCTGACGCTGAACGCCAACTGACAATCCATGAGCCTGCTTTCACAAAGGCTCATGAAGCTGAAGACTTTCCAGCAGCTGATCCCATTGCTGCTGAAGACATTGGTCAACATGACCATGTAGAAGATGGTGTAGTCCTTCCTCAGCTCGAGAACAGCGAACTCATCAGCATTGGTCGTCCTCTGACGCCAATCGCTCAGGATGCTTCATGGGCTGATCACCCACAAGAGGAAGAAGACTTTGAGGCCCAGCCAACTCCAACTACACAGGCGTCGCCTGCGTTGCGCAGGCTTAGCAAAGGACCAAGGCCTCCAGTCTCTGCGTCTGAAGCTGAATCTGCTAAAGACATTCCGGCTGCATCAGCCGATGAAGAAGAAGTCCCACAAGCTGCTACTCCCCTGTCCCACCAAGAAGCGGTTCTCGAGGAGAACGTGATTGTGACCGACCCTCCAGCTCGTCAAGTGGAGGTTGAAAATCTTGAGGCTGCCACCACCACCACCAATGAAGCCACTGACGCTGTCATGGCTGAAGCTAATGTGGAGCCCTCCCCAACAAAAGCATCAGAATTCAGTGAAGCCACTGATCCCACTACTTCTGTTCCTGCACCTGCTGCCGGTCCCCATTTCGACTATCATGTTGAGCATAGGCCTTAGGTACAGAAGCCAATCCCAAGATTGCCCAGGTTCCCAGGTCCTGCATCAGCACCTGGATCCTTCAATATCAATAGCTTCAGAGCAGACAACACATTCTTCAATAGCTCCAGGAACCCCTACTCAAGGGAAAGAATATCATCTGATCGGTTCTGGAGCTATCCACAGAGAAGCTATTACTCCTGCATTCTTTACAATCAAGGTCGCATCTTCCCCCACAAGCGTCTTGACATTGAAGCCATAGCTGGTCTGCCCTGTCTGGAAGAAGCTCTGGATTGCTTCAAAGAAGTTGGATTGCTGCCGTTCGTTACTGACCAAGAGCATTGGAATGAAGAGTTGCTGCTCCAATTCTATGCCACACTTCACATCCGCGGGTATAGCAGAGATCCGAAGACTTGGGTCCTGGAGTGGATGACAGGAAACGTTCATCACGAAGCCAAAGCCTTTGACATCATTGAGCTCACTTGTTTGCCCACTCCTGGCGATCTCTACGAGCATGGCTGTCAGCTTCATAGTGAAGCTACTGAGAGCATCTTTCAGAAGACTGAACCTAATATGAGTCAGATGCTCAGTATGATGAAGCCATTTCCCCAAGATGCTGCTTATCCCACGGAGTTCTTCGTTGAAGACCTTGAGTATCTGCCAAGAACCATTTATCACATCATAAGGCGAACTCTCTGGCCAATCAAAGGGCATTCTCCCCATGCCAAGCTGGAAGGTGCAATGAAGACTTTGGTCTTCTACATTCTTCATGGAAAATGCTTCAATACATAGGATTTCTTCATTCGCCAACTTGCTGCATCTGGCTCTGATCTATTTGGTTTGAAGTTCTACGCCCCTTGGGTGATGCGGCTGATCAAACTTCACTCCGCTATCTCATATCAGCCCTCGACCCGCAACCATCGGATCTTTTTGCCTGATGTGGATATGTCTATTGAATCCATCTATCCTGAGCCTGCCAAGGAACCTCTCAGTCTTCAGAATGCAGAGCATCAAAGTTTCACTCAGAATGTTGAAGGCGTGGAAGCCATAACTCGTGTGTATCCTTTGGCTGGCACTACACGTGCACCGCATCCTGCTCTCACTGAAGCCACTGACAGTACAACTGCTCCACGACCCAAGAAGCGCACTCGTGTTCTCAACGACCGAGAGCTTCTTGTGGCTCTTCATCAGAAACAAGATAGGCATCATGACTGGCTGAAGCATCAGATGCAAAGCCTCCTGGTGGATGTTAATCGCATTCACAATCTTGCCACCAAGAATGCTTTTGTTGCCCATGAAACCTCTCGCCGCACATGGAAAGGGCTAACGCTGATGTGTTCTGAAGATGATCTTCAAGAGGATGGCTTCACTGAGCGATTCAAGTTTGACTCCACACCTCCTCGAAGGGCAGTGCTGCGATGAACTCCATCCCTTGAAGACTCTAAGTTCTCTTCCTCTGCTGCAACTGTGAATGCCAGAGTGATCGAGGATGAAGACGATGCTACTTCACCGCCACCTCCTTCAGCATGCTTCGACTCTGCTCCAAGCTCTTCAGCACCGCCAAACACCACCAACGACCCTGCTGCTTCACCTACTCCTCATGGGAACAAGTAGATGCTCTATGTCTTCAAACCTTTTTGGTCCTTACTGCAAAAGGGGGAGAAGCATATGAGGTTGATAGTCTTCAAGCGGGTCCATATGGGCGGGTGCTTTATATTTTGCTTCGTGCTTACAACTCTCGTTTTGCTACATTTGGTTCTTTGAGTTGTAACACTTAAACTCGATGGTCATCTGCTACTTATCTGCCACCTTATGTTGCGATGATAAATTCCGCATGTGCGACGATAAATTCCGCACTTAGATCATTCTACAGACGTCCATTTTCCATTATGCATGTCATTATCTTCATATACTTTCACATGCATAGTGGATTGTCATCATAAGTTGAAGTGGATCTCCACAAGTACAACCTGCCATGTGCATTTGCATTCCAAAAGCAAATTACTTATATGCACATCTTCAGGGGGAGCCCTTGCAACTTATGAAGACAATTCCTTATCCTTTACAATTTCACAGATTATATTCCCCGTTGAAAACTTCAACTAGTTTGTCATCAATCACCAAAAAGGGGGAGATTGTAAGTGCATCTAGTGCCACCCGTAGTTGGTTTTGGAGTATTGATGACAAACCTAGTTGAGGGACTAATGTGTTTGTGAGAATTGCAGGATAACACAGGTAGAAGTCCCTCATTGACTCGGTTTTCCTACCAGAGATGACCCCTAAAAATGTATGAAGACATTGAAGTCAAAGGTGGTATATGAAGATATTCACATTGAAGACTATGACAAGAGAAGACACCACATGAAGCCTATGGAGCTCGAAGACTTAGATCTTTCGTAGTTCTCTTTCTTCTGTGTTGAGTCATAGGAACCACCGTACTGTTAAGTGGGGTCCAAGAGAACCAGTCAAAATGACTGAAGTGATGCTTAAACAAAACCTATGTCTTCGAGTGAAGACTTTGAGAGCGAATCTTGTCCAGAGTCGGGCAAGTCAGCTTTGCTTGAAGCCCAAGTAAAGTTGCCGTGTGAGTTTGAAATCTAACCGTTGGAACACGTGTCAGTTCCTTAGTGACCCAGGGTCATTTTGGACAAATCAGGTCGGGTTGCCAAGTGGCTATAAATAGCCCACCCCTACAACCATAAACGGTTGCCTGCTCAGATTTAGAGTACGACTTTTGTCGTTTGAGAGCAACCCACCTCGAAGCCTTTGAGAAAGAATTCCTTGCGAGAATAAATCCCTAACCACCCAGAGCCAAAGAGAATTAGGCATCACTTAAGTCTTCTTGTCTGTGTGATCTGAAGACTTATTACACTTGAGGACTATGCATCCTACAGCCGGTTAGGCGTCGTGTTCTGAGCATCCAAGAGACATTGTGGATTGCCGGTGAACAAAGTCTGTGAAGGTTTGGGAGTCTACCTTGAAGACTTACCATAGTGATTGGGCGAGGTCTGTGTGACCTTAGCTCAAGGGGAATACGGTAAGGACTGGGTGTCCTGAGCTGCGTGTTCAGGACTGGGTGTCCGGGACTGTGTGTCCTAAGGTTTAAATACCTAGCCGCCCTAACCAGACGTACAGTTGTCACAACAACTGGAACTGGTCCAACAAATCATTGTCTTCAGCGAGTCACTGGTTTCATCTTCCCTTCCCTTTACTTACTGTTACTCCTTGTGAAGTCATTGTATGTTCGCACTATCTTTTGTCTTCACCGAGTGACTGCGTGTTCTGCGTGGCTTCACAATATCTTCCTACCTGATCCTTACTACATTGCTGCTATTAGTCATTGTGCTTTCACTCTATTGAATACTTGACTATGGCTTGCCTAGTGTAGTCTACCTTCCGCTGCAGGGTAATAGGTTTATTTCTATCGTTTGTCTTCATAACTTCCACGTTTTGAAGACTTTCATAAAAATCGCCTATTCACCCCCCTCTAGTCGATATAACGCACTTTCATCTGCGCTTCTTATCGCAGTCCGGACATGCACTTTAGGGCATGCTTACCCAGGGAAAGGAACCCTTAACGGAACTATTCTCCGTGGAAGATGTTTGTTACTACCCATGTAATATAACATAACTAGTTGGGCACTTGTCTGATAAAGCACTAATGACCCCTACGCCTGGTCTCCACGCATGCCCCGGTTCTTACATAACCGAGAGGGTATTCGGATACACTCCGGACTGTCGGGTCCCGAGGTTGAAGCGAAAAGGTTCGCCACGACAAACGATCTACAATCCGGCTAGAAGGCATTATACATGTCACTTTAAAATTACATAGTCAATTTGACTGGTTGAATTCCTCTTCAATACCATCCAATAGGCTGTCTAGTCTACAGTCCTATTGGGAATACTTTGCGGCCAAGTAGAATTGGCCGTACACTAAGCTCACAGGGATCTCCTTCCCATCAGGCCCCACAAGCCCGACTTCGGCCATGTGGTTCGGTTCAGCCTTCGTGTACCGTGTCTTCACCATTGCCCAGGCTTCCCTGGCGCCCTGACGCAGGCCGATATCTTCCATAATCGGAAGCGCCACCATGCTCCCTTCAGCTTTTCTGCAAGCTCTCCAAGGCCTTCGGGTATGGAGACGGATGGCCACAAGGCCTGGGCGACGCCTTGCATCACCCGCCGAACTCGTTCGTGCAGCTGTGAGAGCTCGGGAAGAAGGTCACCCGTTGAACCGGGCATTTCCTCGGCAGGATGACTTGTTAGCATACCTACAGACATAACTCTATCAGCTAGCTTCCTCGCCGAACTCTTTTTCAAAGTTCGTTCAAGCACTTACTAAATATGCCGCGTCGAAGCTGCCGATTTTCCTTAACAGAGTCCGACAGTTGGGCGCGAACATCTTGTAGTTCCATGCCTAGCTTGGTGTTGGCATCTTGGAGATCATTTTTCTCCTGCATCACCCTCGTAAGCACGTTCTCACCGGCCTTCAGCTGGCGTTGGAGCTGCTGCTTATCCGGATTTACTCCAGTGTCATCTGCAATTTTATCGTCAGATCTGCATACACGCCGCATTCTATATGATACTTATCATTTGAAGGATATGTTACCAGAGGAGGTCTCTTTGGGCTCCCCTGCCGCGGCCAGTGCGGCCTGAAGTTGGGCTTTGCACTCTTCCAGCTCCTGGGACAGTTGAGTATTCTTTTCTGTAAGAACCTGCATAACAAATGATCCTTAAATCAGTTATCCTAACTATTTCAAGTCTCAGGGGCCACTGATATATATAATCACCAAATTTTCTCACCCGTATGTCTTTTACATACTGCTCCGTGGCTCTGGCTAGACCATTTTGAGCGGCACAGAGGTGTGCATCTCCCGAGTTAAAGGCATCCAATGCCTCTTGGGAGAAACAAGCATCACGAAGAACAGTCCGGCGACGCCTGTGGTTCATGGCACTTTCCACCTCGGAATGGGTGGCGGATAGTTTATCCGCATCCTCTGTCGGAGGAGCACCTGACGCACGCCTTGTATTCGTTCCTGGCTCCGAATCCGGCCTTGGAGCCTGGCTTGTGGAGGCGCGATTAGTAGCCTCTCCGGGTATAGTCCGGCGAGCGCTCTTTTTCCTGAAAAGAAGGCATGGGTATTAATATGCCTCTGAGAATAATGTCTTGCAATAAAGACGTCGCGCCGTACCGCTGCACCGGTGTCTCAATCCGGACTGCGGGTCTTTTCAGCCTGCCTGGCCTCGCGGCCCCTTGTTGGCCAGTCGCCGCAGGCTCGGCCTTCTACCTCGAGGACCTCCCCTACAAAACATGGCTGTTATACGGCGATCAAAAACACGCAAGGACGGGTCCCTTTTTGAAGTACTGGGACTTTGGTCTTAGTCACCTGTGAGGCTGGAACTAGCCCAAGGTAATCGACCGTAATGGCCACCAAAGCATTGTCATTGCTCGATTGGTAAAACACCCCATCAATCAGCTCCACGGATATGTCCGGATCCTCTTGGGAGGCCGGGTCGAGGGACCGTCCAAGGTTCTCAGGTTGTGGAGGGGGGTTGTTTATCTCCCTTACAGCCTGGCGCAGTTCCTGCGTAGAAATCACTAGACTGAATACTTAACTGCGGAAATATGAAACAGATGGGCGAGAAAAGGTCTCCGCTTACCCAGCTCGGAGGATTGTACATAGAAAATCCGCCCCGCGGGTTGACACGAAGGAATTCCTCCTCTTCTCCCTTATACAAAATGGATAAGATCTTTGTTAGATCAGCAACCGATCCCAACCCTTTACGGCCGTAGCAGGTGGCGTCATCCTCCCCGTTGAAATCCCACATGGGGTGGCCTCTATACTGAAGTGGCCGCACCCCCCGCATGATACATATAGCCATGACCTCGATCATGGTCAATCCGGATCGAGCTAAAAAACTTATCCAACTGATCAGGTAAAGAACGTCCCTATCATCTTCCTCTAGGGGGCTTCATGGACGCCAGCTCCGGTGCTTCTTCAAAGGGGCATTGTGGAACTCAGGAAGGCCGATCCGAATAGGATCCGGGAGGGGGACGTCTTCTATATAAAACCATTTTGAAGGCCAGTCTTCGGACATCTTCTTTGGGGTTCCGGACAGGTATCCGGTCCCGGCAACACGCCACACTTCGGCTCCACCCACTTGATATATTGACCCCTTCTGAGAACGGGGCACAAGGCAGAACAACTTCTTCCACAGAGCGAAATGAGCCTCACAACCCAAAAACAACTCTCAAAGGGCTACGAATCCCGCGATATGCAGCATGGAGGCAGGCGTAAGATTGTGCAACTGGAGGCCGTAGAACTCCAGGAGCCCCCGGAGAAACGGATGAATTGGAAATCCGAGCCCTCTTACCAAATAAGGGACAAGGCATACCCTCTCTCCCTTGGAGGGATTGGGAAGGCTCTCCGCTTGCTCTCTGCCATTATAGGTGGCGAGCCCGGCTCAAACCGGGACCATGCACGCCGGGGGAAGAAATCCCTTGGACTGAAGCATCACTAATTTGTTGTGCGGGACAGAACATCTCTCCCAATCTCCAGGCTTGGAGCTAGGGGTGCGAGAGGAGGAGCTGCGTCGACCGGCCATGATGGAATGGATCTCTGTCGGGTGCGCTCCGATGAAGGCTCGCCAAGGGAGGATGGTGTGATTTGGATCTGAATCCTCGTCTTTTTAAATAGGCGGCTCATTCACACAGCTAGGGGGGTAAATGTGAAAACACCCTGGCTCTTCACATTCGCTCGACACGTGGAAAGTGGCCATTATTGGGCATAGAAGCCAAGGAGTACAAACATTCACAAGAAACCGGACATTATTTCGACAGGTACACCGAATTTGGAGAGGAACCCGCCTTGCAATGCCGAAGACAATACTGCGCGCCGGACTCATCGTCATTGAAGCCTGGTTCGGGGGCTACTGAGGGAGTCCTGGATTAGGGGGTCTCCGGATAGCCGGACTATCTCCATTGGCCGGACTATTAGACTATGAAGATACAAGATTGAAGACTTCATCTCGTGTCCGGATGGAACTCTACTTGGCGTGGAAGGCAAGCTAGGCAATACGGATATGGATATCTCCTCCTTTGTAACCGACCTTGTGTAACCCTAACCCTCTCCGGTGTCTATATAAACCGTAGGGTTTTAGTCCGTAGGACAACAATCACAACATACAATCATACCATAGGTTAGCTTCTAGGGTTTAGCCTCTCTGATCTCGTGGTAGATCTACTCTTGTACTACCCATATCATCAATATTAATCAAGCAGGACTTGGCCGTGCAGGGAGGTGGAAGGGCAAGAGCGAAGCGCCGCGGGCCCTAACAGTAGCCCCCGGGCCCAAGGCGCGCCCGGACTTGGCCGTGCAGGGAGGCGGAAGGGCAAGAGCAAAGCGCCGCGGGCCCTAACAGCCTGCGGCCTTGGGCGCCGCGTGGCGGTTGATTGGACGTGGGAGGCACTGTTCCCCCACGCCCTCCTTATTTTGCGCCATGCTAGGCGGACCCGTAATCATACACAGCCGTTCCCCTGTTTGGTTGCTCGAGCGCCCTCTGTCCTTCCTCCGCTCGAACCCTGGTTTCTGTTTCCAACTCAATCTTGAACCTTCCCCCCCTTTCCCATTGCCATGGCTCCGATGAAGAAGGGAAGAGGGGAGAAACCCGCGTCTCCGCCTTGCCCGCCGCCATTGGCGGCCCCCGCCGAGGGCTTGGGCAAGGTCAGCTTGGCCCTGGCCACCATCTTCAATGAATGCGGGAGGACGACGGCTTGGCCTGCGTCCCACTCCTCCATCGGCAGGATAGCCACGGAAGTCCCGTATTTTGCCGACGCCCTGTGGGCGGGTCAGGTTCCTCTTTTTTCTGATTTCTTCAATGCCGTGCTCTCCCATTATCAGATCCACATGATGCATCTGAGTCCCGATTCCATCACTCTCCTTTCGGTCTTCGCCTTTGTTTGCGAAGCTATGATGGGCATCCCTCCTTCGGTTGCCTTGCTGCGCCACTTCTTCTCGTTGCGCCTTGTTGATCCTACCCAATGCTGGGCGTGTGTGAGCTTCATTGCCGCGCCTGAGACGGCGGCCTCTGGGATTGACTTCAAGCTCCCTCCGCCCGCGGCTGGGTTCCGCGAGCGGTGGCTGTATGTGGATGCTGGGGTGCCCAGCCCCCTGCTGTCAGAGCCAACTTCGCCTACTACCCCTAATTCGGGCTGGGGCCAGGAGACGCTTGAGAGCCCCCGGCTTGTCTTCGTCTGGCACCGCTTTGCGTTCTTGAGGTCGCTTGGCGCGATAGCGCCCAAGGTGGTGAAGGAGTTCCTGCTGCGCCACGTCGCTCCTCTCCAGCGCCACTCCCGCTGGATGTGGGCCTTCAGCGGGCGCGATGATCGTATGAGGCTCCAGGAAGAGGACCTGATGCCTGAGGTGCTGAGGACGGCGCTCTTGACCCTGACGGGGGACCCCAACCCCGGCAGTATCCAACAGGGAGGGGCCTTGCCGTACCTCTGCCAGAGCGGGGGCGATTTGGTGAGGCAGATGCCTATCTTCGATGAGTGGGGGCCGCACCCCGCCGGCTTTCAGGGGCCTCGTGAGAACCCTGTGGTGGTGACTGCCCTTCCAGTCGGCCCAGGCGACTCTTCCTCAAGTGGCGGAGCAGGGAGGCATGAGGCGCCAGAGGCCGAGGGGGCTCCCGGCGGGGTGACAGCACCGGGCGAGGCTCGTGAGGAAGCAGTTATCGGGGCCCGTGCCACCAAAGCTGAGGGTGACAAGCATCTGCCCTCTGCGCCTTCGACCGAGGCCACCGGGGCTCCGGCGGCTTCTCTCGGCGAGGCGATTGGCGGCGCACGCCAGGCAGGCGCCCCTGACGCAGATCGCCTTGACGCTCCATCTTCATCGCAGGTCGACCCCTGAGCCCGACTCTTAGGCCGCTTCCGCATGGACTTTCAGGCCCTCCGGAAGAGAAGGGAGGCCCTGGGCGACGATTACCCTTGTCGCCTGCTGAAGCGTAGGAAGTACTTCGCCACTGATGAGTAAGCCTTCTCCTTTCCCAGCTCCCAATCCTTCTGTTGCTCTTACTGACTCTTGCTCCGCAGGCCCCTTCCAGCCGAGCTTGCGGAGACGGCTGAGGAGCCGTCCCTCTTGGCTTCGCCCCCTCCACCATCCTCAAGCGCTCCAAGCAGTGGAGCCTTTGTGGTGAGGGCGACTGACGAGGCGAACCGTCTCAAGGCGTATCGTGGCCCTGCGCACCTCGCGATCCTTCGTGGGCCTTCTCGTGGCATAGCCAGCCTGCCGTGGGCTTCTCGCCTGGTCGTGGACTGCGATCGGCTGAGGTGCTTCCTGCGCTCTTCACCTGGGGACGGGCTGGCCCCCGGTCGGGCTTCTGACGCGGCGTGCCCGGCCGTCGCGAGGGTGCCAGCCCCCAGCCCCCAGCCCGGAGGGGGAGTTCTGGCTCGCGGCCCCCGACGCTTGCTTGGGGCAGATGATGGTGTGGAGGACGTGCTCGAGCATGCTCGGGAGCGTCGCGCTCTCCGCCAAGGATTCCTTCGAAGGGCGGATGACGCGGTAAGCCTGCTTGGAGAGGAGCTTGCCGATGAAGACGCGCGCCTTGAGGCCGAGGGCTTGCGCCTGGCTGCAGAGAGGCGCGAGCTGGAGGGCACCATCGCCCTAGCGCGCCGTCAGCGCGATCTTGACGATGCAGAGGCCAAGGCGTCGCTGGTGGCCTCTCGGGAGGCCCAATCTTGGGCCGCTGAGGAGGCTCGGGAAGCTAACCGGCGGCGAGCAGCGGCGGAGGAGCGGGCTCGGGAGCTCCTGGCCTCGTGCCACTCGCTGGAGGAGCAGGTGGAGCTGCGCGAAGCAGCCCTCGCGTCGATGAAGGTGGCCTCCAGCGACTCAGTAGAGCTCCAGAAGCATGAGGAGGCGCTGACACTGGAAGCCGCCGAACGTACCCGAGAGTACGAGCGTCTGGAGACGAGGGAGCGCTTGGTGACGCAGGCGGAGGATGATGTTACTGCGCAGGAAGCCCGCGTCCTGGAGGAGGTCGGACGTCGAGTGGCGATGGCGCGCTTGAACCTCAAGCACGAGTTCGAAGAGAAGCTGGGGTTGATCCGGGCCGAAGCTGAAGGCAGGACTGCCGCCTTGAGGGCCAAGCTGGAGGAGGCGACGCGGCGGGCTGACGCTTTCCGGGCCGCTCTTGAGGTGTCGCAAGGTGAGTTAACCGCCTCCCAGGCCGAGGTGCTCCTTCTCCGCCAGCAGGTGGAGGAGGCTGATGTCGTCGCGGGCCAGAATGCGGACGAGATCCGCCAGCGGCGGATCCTGGAGCATGAGCATGGCCCCATGCTTGCCACACTCTGGGAGAGAGCCAACGCAGCCTTGGGCAACATCTGCGAGGCGGCTGTTGGCGAGCCGCACACAGTCAACTATGCTGGCAATCTTCAGTTCTTCACTGACATGGTGACGCAGCTGGAGGTGCGGTCGGTCAGGGCTGACAGGTTGGTGGAGGAGAGGAGCCGCGGCCTGCTTGGGCGCGCCTTTTCTCGCATCTTCAGCCACCTCCAGAACATGGATCCCCGCTTCGATTTTGACGTCGTCATTGCCCCAGTCCCCCAGGCCATCCAAGGCGACCTGGTGCACTGGGTGGAGGACAATGTGGACGCTCTTATCAGGGCCTTCGCTTCAGACAACGACGACGCGATCGTGGCGGCCGACGAGGGCGGCATGATGAACGGCCCTGATGCCGCTGGCGGTGACACGGACAATGATGGCGAGTTCAGCGACGCCAGCAACGGCTCAGGTGGTGCTCTTGAGAACGCATTGGGGGATTCGTCCGACTGATTGTGCATTGCTCTTACTTCCTTACCCTGCATGAATAGAACTCAGACTTTGGCCTGGTTGCAGTGAGAGCATTTTGGAGGGGGAGCCCCTTATGTAAAACTTGTGTTCATCGTATTAGTAGACGCTACATTGCCCATGCCCCTGCGCCAAGTGGCTGGCCCAAGCGACGCGCTAGTCGGCTAGTTTACCTTTGTCCCGTGCTGGCCCTGGGGCAGCCCGCAGGGGGTTGTGGTGTTGCGAGTGCTCCCTGATTGGGTTTGTAGGATCTGTAGTAAAACACCCTCCTGAGAGGTCACGTCGGCGGCAGTCTGGGCTGCGCGCAAGCTAGGCCTGACCCGGCTCGCGAGGCGCTCACGAGGGGAGGAAGCTGAGGCGATGCGGTAACCAAAACGCGAGAAATTGCTCGAACGAGACTAAGCACCCCTTCCCCGAACACACGCAAATCTCAAACTCGAATCCAACTTGAATCTAGCGGGGGAAAGCGACAACCAAAGGGAAGAGCAACGAAAGCAAACAAAAGGCCGCGTCCGGCACCTAGTCTAGTCTTGGACGTCTTCTCACCAGCGTGGAGCTAAGTGCTGCCACTGGGCGTGGGAGGGAGCCCAGGGCCTGAGGCCGGCACCCTTGAGACTCTGGGGCGCGTACAGCTCCACTCATTATTACGTGAGAGTGTCATGGGGCGGCGAGCTTCACAGGCACTAGGCCTTCTTCATAGGTACTGGCCTTGCTTCATATCGCCAGATGAGGGCCCCGCCTTGCGCCACACTCTAGTGCCATCAACGACGACCGGAAACCAGGACGCCGCCGATAGGGTAGAGCGGTCGCCAGCGGTTCCCCCGACGACCACGGGTCCTCCGCCGGGGGCAGGCTCTAGGGCACCTCCCCAGCGGAGGGCCTACCTCCTGAGAGCACCTTGCCCCGAACGCCGCGGTGGTGATGTCGGATCCCGGCCCCTCCCCTGCAGCCCCCTGCACCCCCCTTCCGAGGGGCAGGAGACTGTGGGAGCGGGGCAGCTGCTCGCTGTGACGACCTGCACCTCCTGTGATCCATGGTTAGCATACGCTTGCTCGTGAAAAATTAGCGGTACCCGGTAATCATTGGCGCCAGCGTGGCCAGTGAGATCGTCCCGGGGCCCCCGGAAAGGCTTAGCTTCTGGCGCCTCGTCCCCCCAGCTTGGGCTGAGGAGCGAGCCCTGTTCACCCTCGTGTGGGTGTCCTTGGTCCATCATGAGGGGCACGTATTCCTCCGGCGCCATCATCCCGAATGCCACGCCGTAATGCTCCGCATGCCATGCGGTCCTGCCTGACGCGCCCACCGTGGGGTGGCAGCGCGGCTGTCCATTGGGGTCGCGGGTCGCGTCGAGTCCTTCTTCTTTGCGGACCGGGGGCGGGGGCAGCGCCGCCGCCGGTCCGGCGCTGCAATCTTCGCTGGCGTTGGAGTAGCCTTGGAGTCCGCGGGCGCGAGCAGAGCCCCCGCGCGGGCCGCCCTGGGCCCGAGATGGGAGCTGGGTGGAGAAGGGGTGAGCCCCCGAGGCGGCGAAGCCCAGGAGCTCCGCCACTCGTTCCAGCAGTACATCGTGTCCGCCCTCCAGTAGCCTGCACTGCAGCAGCTCTCGGGCCACTGTGAGCGCGGCCCTCGAGTTCGCCTGCTCCCTGCGGGTGTACGGTGTCGTGGTCGCGGCGTGATTGGAGGCCCTTGCTGCCGACCGTGCCTGCCGCGGTGTGAGAGCTGTCGGAGCCTGTCCGCATCGCCCGCGGCCCGAAGCGCCCTGCGGACCGCGAGCTGCCTGGGGCACGGGGTCGCCCGAGGCAAGCGGCTCTGCGCGGGCGGGCCACGCCGCCCATGGATCTAGGTTGCCCGCCTGGTCGCCGGACATGGTGATGACGATGCGGTGGGGCGCGAAGCGGTAGAAGGTGGATTCCGGCGCACCCCTACCTGGCGCGCCAAATGTCGGATTTCAGGTTCCGGCAGACCCTTGAGGTTTGAACACTAGGGTGCGCACGGAGATTTCGCCTCCTACCTGCCTGCACCCCTCCGCCTTGCTAGGATCTAAGCTATGGAAAGAACAACACAAGAGACACAGGGTTTATACTGGTTCAGGCCACCGTTGTGGTGTAATACCCTACTCCAGTGTGTGGTGTGGTGGATTGCCTCTTGGGCTGAAGATGAAGAACAATATAAGGAGGAACAGCCTCGCGAGGGTCTGTTCTTGGCTGGGGCGATGAACTGCTGGGAGGAGCTTAGTCACCTCTCTCTCTCTCTCTCTCTCTCTCTCTGTCTCTCTGCTTTGTCTCTCCTTCCAAAACCTCGGCCCCTTTGCTCTGGGTGGCTGGTCCTATTTATAGAGGCCCTAGTCCTCTTCCCAAATATCGAGCGGGAAGGGAGCCAACAATGGCGGGCTAATTTGAAGGGGGACAGCTAGTATCAACTATCCTGACAAAAGTAGTCTTTGCCTGCGCAAAGCTCTGGTATGACGCCGTCTTGGGCTCCATGGTGACCTCCGTCTCGTAGTCCTCCTGGTCTTGGTCTCGTTGCACCGAAACGGAAACCTTTGCCTGATGCCTCGGTACTCCGCGGCTGCGCTTGCCCCCTTTGCACCAAAGAGGAAGGGAGGACACTGCGCGGGCTGGCACCCGCCTGGCGCCCCCGGTCGTCATGGCTTGCGTCACGGGCACCTCGTGAGGTACCCCACCTTGATCTCTCCGCCTCCTCGTGAGCCAGCCTGACGAGGCCGCGCCTGAGGAAGCTCCGCGTCGTCTACCCCGCGAGGCTTGGTCCCTCGCGAGGGTCTTGGGTTTGTGTTGGTGAAGATGGGCCGCGCTGGGCCCCCCTTTGAGCCACGCCGCAGGCCGCAGGCAGGCAAGTCTAGGGACCCCCGTTCCCAGAACGCCGACAGAGCTGAAAGCTGAAACGAATACTTCTGAGATTTTTGATTTGCTCCGGATGGGTGAAAAGAATCCTCACAATCAAAAACAATTATCAGAGGGTGGCATCAAGCTAGAATCATGAATCTTCAAGATAACAGATATGATTGAAGAGAAACTCTTCTTCGATCTCCAAATCTGAGAATGACGACGAGAAACAACACCATGAATTGTTGAAACACTCCGGAATAATGAAGAATATAAAGGTTGAATCAGTAATGAAAAGAATTTTAAAGATCTTGGAGAAAGACATATGACTGATGATAATTCATTCTTACGTCAACTTTGAAATGAATTTGAGAATAGCTCCGGGAAAATTAGAAGAGTCAGGTAAGATCCTGGGAAAAGACCTGTGGGTTAGGGCCCACTCAAAAGAAACATCGTTGAAAAGATTGCTTGAAAAGAGAGATTGCACCGGTTGAATTAAATGGCTTGAATGAGATAACAACCTCGAAATAGCTTGAACGGATTAAGAATGGAAATGTGAATATTCTAAGATATCTTCAACATTCCGAAACAAAAGAATAGCGGGAAGTGAATGATTAATTGGTGCACTGGGATGCAAAAGCATTTGAAACGAGGAAAGGATGTGATCGACAAAGCTTGAATTGAATCCACCGAAGAAGAAAAAAATGAAGAATGACGAACTTGAAGCTCCGTTAGTATCTTCGTGAGAATCACCGGATAAGAACATTGAAAGAAAAGAATGGAGAGACTTCCCATCAATTAAATGAATACTTGATAAAGACATCTTATTCCTTGAAGGAAAAGGGTGGGAGGGCGGGAAAACAAAGGCAACTTGGGACGGATGAAACGAACATCGTTTAGAAAAGGTATGGAATTCACATTTGAAATTGAAGCAACTCGAATACCACAACTCAAAACAAAACAAAGGATTGGAACAAACATATGATAGACCCCATATCGTATCATGTGTCTATTGGAAAGATATCCTACGAGATACTTGAATTCCCACTTATAAACTCCCGAAACTTTCTGGTTATGCAATTAGGTGTTGGGGATACAGGGGAAGCATAATATCTCACCCAAACTAACAATCCCTACATCCATCTATATCCATCCTTCAACACATAACCAAGAAACCTTCGAAAATCATGTACCTCAACCTTCGAAAAGCATCCGTTATATGAGTTATGGCAATGCTCCCAAACTCCCGCCCCAGTACTGGGTGGCGTCGAGGTTATCTCACCAACAAATGCATAAAAGAGATTTTCGATGTCGGCGAACTCAGGTATTCCATAACTGCAACAATAAAATTGTGACGACAAAACCTTGGAGCTCAACTCCCCGGGACACTGCCACAACCCCTAAATGTCAGGAGGCACCAAGAACAATGTTCTCATCACAAGAATATCTGAACGATTCCAAGATACCCGCGTGATTGTAATTTTTTTTCATGAAATTTGAGGAGAGGAAAGTCAAAACTTCTACGCCAGGAGGCCTCACCAGAGCAATGAAGGGACTGAGGAGTAAAATGAATCGTACTCTCCGATATATATAATCCTAAGACTCAAAATATTTTGTTCTAGACTCAACAACGTCAGCGATTCGATCAAGCAGGGGGCTCCTAAGTCGGGGACGGCTCAGATTACCAACTTGTAACACCCACAATGCGGCTATATCTCCCACGTGTCGGGGCATGACTTAGAGGCAAAGCCGCATGGTAGTTTTGTCGCAAGAGGGGCAATCTTCACACAATCCCATGCATTGAATAAGAAAGGGATAAAGAGTTGGCTTACAATCGCCACTTCACACAATACATAAATAATTCATACATCATCCAAATACACACAAAGACCGACTACGGTGAAATCCGAATAAAAAGGAAGATAAACCCCAAATGCTAGATCCTCAATCGTCCCAACTGGGCTCCACTACTGATCATTAGGAAACGAAATGTAGTAATGACCCAGATCCTCGTCGAACTCCCACTTGAGTTCGGTAGCATCACCTTCACTGGTATCCTCGGCACCTGCAACTATTTCGAAGAATCCATGAGTCACGAGGACTCAGCAATCTTGTCGGCGTTCTGGGAACGGGGGTCCCCAGACTTGCCTGCCTGCGGCCTGCGGCGTGGCTCAAAGGGGGGCCCAGCACGACCCATCTTCATCAACACAGACCCAAGAGCCTCGCGAGGGGCCAAGCCTCACGGGGCAGACGACATGGAGCTTCCTCAGGCACGGCCTCATCAGGCTGGCTCGCGAGGAGGTGGAGAGATCAAGGCGGGGTACCTCACGAGGTGCCCGTGACGCAAGCCATGACGACCAAAGGCGCCAGGCGGGCGCCAGCCGCGCAGTGTCCTCCTTTCCTCTTTGGTGCAAAGGGAGCAAGCGTAGGCGAGAGCATCAAGCAAAGGCACCCGTTTCGGTGCAACGAGACCAAAACCAGTCCAACGGCAGGGAGGAAGTCATTGTGGAGCCCAAGCCAGCGTCACCACCAGAGCCTTTGGCAGGCGAGGACCAACTTTAGTCAGGATAAGTGTACCAGATGTTCCCCTTCAAAATGGTCAATTGTTGGCGCCCTTCCCGCTCAATATTTGGGAAGAGGCCCAGGGCCTTTGCCTATAAATAGGACTAGCCACCCCCGGGGTAGCGGGGCAATCAAGAAGGGAGAATCTAGAAGCCAAGAGAGAAACTAGTTAGGATCGGATCGAGTAGCATCACACAGGGAGAGAGAGAAGGGCGATTGTACTCCTCCTAGCAGTTCATCCCCCCAGCCAAGAACAGACCCTCGTGAGGCTGTTCTTCCTTGTATTGCTCATCATCATCAGCCCAAGAGGCAATCCACCACACCACACACTGGAGTAGGGTATTACACCACAACGGTGGCCCGAACCAGTATAAACCCTGTGTCTCTTGTGTCGTTCTTTCCATAGCTTAGATCTTAGCGAGGCAGAGGGGTGCAGGTAGGTAGAAGGCGAAATCTCCGCGCGCACCCCAGTGTTCGAACCTCAAGGGTCTGCCGGAACCCAAAATCCGACATTTGGCGCGCCAGGTAGGGGTGCGCTGGAATCCACCTTCTACCGCTTCGTGTCCCGTCGCGTCGTCATCACCATGTCCGGCGACCAGGCGGGCAACCCAGATCCATGGGCGGCGTGGCCCGCCCGTGCAGAGCCGCTCGCCTCGGGCAACCCCGTGCCCCAGGCAGCTCGCGGTCCGTAGGGCGCTGCGGGCCGCGGGCAACGCGGACAGGCTTCGACAGCTCTCACACCGCGGCAGGCGCGGTCGGCAGCAAGGGCCTCCAATCACGTCGCGACCACGACACCGTACACCCGCCGGGAGCAGGCGAACTCAAGGGCCGCGCTCACGGTGGCCCGAGAGCTGCTGCAGTGCAGTCTGCTGGAGGGCGGCCGCGACGTGCTGCTGGAGCGGGTGGTAGAGCTCCTGGGCTTCGCCGCCTCGGGGGCTCACCCCTTCTGCACCCAGCTCCCATCTCAAGCCCAGGGCGGCCCGCACGGGGGCTTCGCGCGCGCCCGCGGGCTCCAAGGCTACCCCAACACCGGCGAAGCTGTTGGCACCGGACCGGTGGTGGCGCTGCCCCGCTCCCGGTCCGTGAAGAAGAAGGACTCGACGCGACCCACGGCCCTAGTGGACAGCCGCGCTACCACCCCACGGTGGGCGCGTCAAGCAGGACTGCGTGGCACGCAGAGCACTACGGCGTGGCCTTCGGGATGACGGCGCCAGAAGAATACGTGCCCCTCATGATGGACCAAGGACACCCTCACGAGGGCGAACAAGGCTCGCTCCTTAGCCCAAGCTAGGGGGACGAGGCGCCAGAAGCTGAGCCCTTCCAGGAGCCCCGGGATGGTCCCTCTGGCCACGCTGGAGGCAACGATTATCGGGTACCGCTAATTCCTCAGGAGCAGGCATACGCTAATCATGGATCGCAGGAGGTGCAGGTCGCCACAGCGAGCAGCTGCCCTGCTCCCACAGTCTCCTACCCCTCGGGAGGAGGGCGTAGGGGGCTGCAGGAGAGGGGCCGAGATCCGACATCACCACCGCGGCGTTCGGAGCAAGGTGTTCTCAGGAGGTAGGCCCTCTGCTGGGGAGGTGCCTCAGGGCCTGCCCCTGGCGGAGGACCCGTGGTCATCGGGGAACCGCTAGCGACCGCTCTACCCCATCAGCGGCGTCCTGGTTTCCGGTCGTCGTTGATGGCACTAAAGTGTGGCGCAAGGCGGGGCCCTCGTCTGGCGATATGAAGCAAGGCCGGTACCTGTGAAGAAGGCCTAGTGCCATTGAAGCTCGCCGCCCCGTGACACTCTCACATAATAATGAGTGGGGCTGTACACGCCCCGGAGTCTCAGGGCTGCCGGCCTCAGGCCCTGGGGCTCCCTCCCACGCCCAGTGGCAGAACTTAGCTCCGCGCTGGTGAGAAGACGTCCAAGACTAGATTAGGTGCCGGACGCGGCGTTTTGTCTGCTTTCGTTGCTTTTCCCTTTGGTTGTCACTTTCCCCCGCTGGATTCAAGTTGGATTCGAATTTGAGGTTTGCGTGTGTTCGGGGAAGGGGTGCTTAGTCTCGTTCGAGCAATTTCTCGCGTTTTGATTACCACTTCGCCTCAGCTGCCTCCCCTCGTGAGCCCCTCGTGAGCTGGGTTAGGCCTAGCTTGCGCGCAGCCCAGACTGCCGCCGCCGCATCCTCTCTGGAGGTTTTTTTACTGCAGATCCTACGGATTCGATCAGGGAACACTCGGGACACCACAGCCTCCCATAGGCTACCTCAGGGCCCGCACGGGACGAAGGTAAACTAGCCAACCAGCGCATCACTTAGCCAACCACTTGGTGCGGGCGCATGTGCAACGTAACATCTACTAATATGATGAACACAAGTTTTACATGACGGGCTCCCCCTCCCAAAATGCTCTCACAGCCATCAGGCCAAAACCTGAGTTCTATTCATGCAGGGTAAGGAAACAGGAACGATGCATGATCAGTCGGATAAATCCCCCAATGCGTCCTCAGGAGCACCACCCGAACCATTGCTGGCGTCGCTGGACTCGCCATCGCTGTCTGCGTCGCCGCCAGCGGCGTCAGGGCCGTTCACCACACCGCCCTCGTCGACAGCCATGATCATGCCGTCGTCGTCTGAAGCGAAGGCCCTGACAAGAGCATCCACATTGTCTTCCACCTAGTGCGCCAGGTCGTCTCGGACGGCCTGGGGGACTGGGGCGATGGCGGCATCGAAATCGAAGCAGGGATCCATGTTCCGGAGATGGCTGAAGACGCGAGAAAAGGCGTGCCCGAGCAGGGTGCGGCTCCTCTCCTCTACCAACCTATCGGCCCTGACCGACCGTGCCTCCAGCTGCGTCACCACGTCGGTGAAGAACTGAAGGTTGCCGACGTAGTTGACTGCGTGCGGCTCGCCAACAGCCGCCTCGCAGATGTTGCCCAAGGCTGTGTTGGCTCTCTCCGGGAGCGTGGTGAGCATGGGGCCATGCTCATGCTCCAGGATCCGCCGCTGACGTATCTCATCCGCATTCTGGCGCGCGACGGCTTCAGCCTCCTACACCCGATGGCGAAGAAGGAGCACCTCGGCCTGGGAAGTGGTTGACTCCCCTTGCGCTACTTCAAGGGCGTCCCAAAGAGCATCGGCCCGCCGCGTCGCCTCGTCCAGCTTGGCCCTCAAGGCAGCAGTCCTACCTTCAGCCTCGGCCCGGATCAACCCCAGCCTCTCCTCAGACTCGCGCTCCAGGTCCAAGCGCGCCATCACCACCCGACGTCCGACCTCCTCCAGGACACGGGCTTCCCGTGCAGCGACATCATCCTCCGCCTGCATCACCAAGCGCTCCCTCGTCTCCAGACGCTCGTACTCGCGGGTACGTTCGGCGGCTTCCAACGTCAGCACCTCCTCACGCTTCTGGAGCTTTGCTGGGTCGCCAGAGGCCACCTTCATCGACGCGAGGGCTGCCTCGCGCAGCTCCACTTGCTCCTCCAGTGAGTGGCACCAGGCCAGGAGCTCCCGAGCCCGCTCCTCCGCCGCCTCTCGCCACCGGTCAGCTTCCCGGGCCTCCTCAGCGGCCCAAGATCGGGCCTCCCGAGAGGCCACCATCGACGCCTTGGCCTCTTCGTCATCAAGATCGCGCTGATGGCGCGCAAGGGCGATGGCGCCCTCCAGCTCGCGCCTCTCTGCAGCCAGGCGCAGGCCCTCGGCCTCAAGGCGCGCGTCTTCATCAGCAAGCTCCTCACCAAGCAGGCTCACCGCGTCGGCCGCCCTTCGAAGGAATCCTTGGCGAAGAGCGCGACGCTCCCGGGCACGCTCGAGCACGTCTTCCACACCATCATCTGCCCCAAGCAAGCGTCGGGGGCCACGGATCAGCACTCCCCCTCCGGGCAGGGGGCTGGGGGCTGGCACCCTCACGACGGCCGGGTACGCCACGCTAGGAGCCCGGCCTGGAGCCAGCCCGTCCCCAGATGAAGGGCGCAGGTAGCGCCTCAGCCAGTCGCAGTCCACAACCAGGCGGGAAGCCCACGGCAGGCTGGCTATGCCACGAGAAGGCCCGCGAAGGAGGACCGCGAGGTGCGCAGGGCCTCAATGTGCCTCGCGACGGTTCGCCTCTCCAATTGCCCTCACCACAAGGGCTCTGCTGCTCGGAGCGCTTGAGAACGGTAGAGGGGGCGAAGCCAAGGGGGACGGCACCTCAACCATCTCCGCAAGCTCGGCTAGAAGGGGCCTGCGGAGCAAGGATCAGTAAAAGCAACAGAAGGATCGGGAGCTGGAAAAGGAGAAGTCTTACTCATCAGTGGCGAAGTACTTTCTACGCTTCAGCAGGGGACAAGGGTAATCGTCCCCCCAGGGCCTCCCTTCTCTTCCGGAGGGCCTCAAAGTCCACGGGGAAGCGGCCCAAGAGTTGAGCACAGGGATCAACCTACGACGAGGACGAAGCGTCAAGGCGATCCGCGTCAGGGGCGCCTGCCTGATGCGCACTGCCAGTCGCCTCGCCAAGAGAAGCGGCTGGAGCCTCAGGGGCCTCAGCCGCAGGCGCTGAGGGAAGCTGCTTGCCGCACTCAGCCTCAACGGCACGGGCCCCAAGAGCTGCTCCCTCATGAGCATCGCCTGGTGCTGTCACCATGCCGGGAGCCCCCTCGGCCTCTGGCGCCTCATGCCTCCCTACTCCGCCACCCGAGGAAGAGTCGCCTTGGCCGACTGGAAGGGCAGTCACCATCACTGGGTTCTCGCGAGGCCCCCAGAGGCCGGCGGGGCGTGGCCCCCACTCATCAAAGATAGGCATCTGATTCACAAAATCGCCCCTGTTCTGGCAGAGGTACAGCAAGGCCCCTCCCTGCTGGATGCTGCCAGGGTTGGGGTCCCCAGTCAGGATCAAGAGCACTGTCCTCAGCACTTCAGGCATCAGGTCCTCTTCCTGGAGCCTCATACGGTCATCACGCCCGCTGAAGGCCCACATCCGGCGGGAGTGGCGTTGGAGAGGAGCAATGCGGCGAAGCAGGAACTCCTTCACCACCTTGGGCGCTGTCACGCCAAGCGACCTCAAGAACGCGAAGCGGTGCCAGACGAAGACGAGTCGGGGCTCTCAAGCGTCTCCTGGCCCTAGCCCGAATTGGGGACAGCAGGCGAAGTTGTCTCCGATAGCAGGGGGCCGGGCACCCCTGCATCCACATACAGCCACCGCTCGCGGAACCCAGCCGCGGGCAGAGGGAGCCTGAAGTCAATCCCTGAGGCCGCTGTCTCAGACGCGGCAACGAAGCTCACGCACGCCCAGCATTGGGTATGGTCGACAAGGCGCAGAGAGAAGAAGTGGCGCAGCAAGGCAACCGAGGGGAGGATGCCCATCATTGCCTCGCAAACAAAGGCAAAGACCGAAAGGAGGGTGATGGATTCAGGACCCAGATGCATCATGTGGATCTGATAGTGGGAAAGCACGACATTGAAGAAATCAGAAAAGGGGGGAACCAGACCCGCCCACAGGGCGTCGGCAAAATACTGGACCTCGGTGACTATCCTGTCGATGGAGAAGTGGGACGTGGGCCAGGCCGTCATCCTCCCGCATTCGTTGAAGATAGTGGCCAGAGCCGAGCTGACCTTGCCCAAGCCCTCGGCGGGGGCCGCCAACGGTGGCGAGCAAGGCGGAGGCATGGGTTTCTTCCCTCTTCCCTTCTTCGTCGGAGCCATGGCAATGGGAAGGGGGGGGGAAGGTTCGAGATTGGGTTGAAAACAGAAGTTGGAGTTCGAGAGGAGGAAGGACAGAGGGTGCTCGAGCAACAGAAAGGGGAGCGGCTGTGTATGACTACGAGTCTGCCTAGCATGGCGCAAAATAAGGGGGCGTGGGGGAACAGTGCCGCCCACGTCCAATCAACCACCACGCGGCGCCCAAGGCCGCAGGCTGTTAGGGCCCGCGGCGCTTCGCTCTTGCCCTTTCGCCTCCCTGCACGGCCAAGTCCGGGCGCGCCTTGAGCCTGGGGGCTACTGTCAGCGTTCTGGGAACGGGGGTCCCCAGACTTGCCTGCCTGCGGCCTGTGGCATGGCTCAAAGGGGGGCCCAGCATGGCCCATCTTCATCAACACAAACCCAATACCCTCGCAAGGGGCCAAGCCTCGCAGGGCGGACGACACAGAGCTTCCTCAGGCACGGCCTCATCAGGCTGGCTCGCGAGGAGGAGGAGAGATCAAGGCGGGGTACCTCACGAGGTGCCCGTGACGCAAGCCATGATGACCAAAGGCGCCAGGCGGGCGCTAGCCGCGCAGTGTCCTCCTTTCCTCTTTGGTGCAAAGGGAGCAAGCGCAGGCGAGAGCATCAAGAAAAGGCACCCGTTTCGGTGCAACGAGACCAAGACCAGTCCAACGATAGGGAGGAAGTCATTGTGGAGCCCAAGCCAGCGTCACCACCAAAGCCTTTGGCAGGCGAGGACCAACTTTAGTCAGGATAAGTGTACCAGATGTTCCCCTTCAAAATGGCCAATTGTTGGCGCCCTTCCCGCTCAATATTTGGGAAGAGGCCCAGGGCCTTTGCCTATAAATAGGACTAGCCACCCCCGATGTAGCGGAGTAATCAAGAAGGGAGAATCTAGAAGCCAAAAGAGAAACTAGCTAGGATCGGATCGAGTAGCATCACACAAGGAGAGAGAGAGATGGGCGACTGAACTCATCCTAGCAGTTCATCCCCCCAGCCAAGAACAAACCCTCGCGAGGCTGTTCTTCCTTGTATTGCTCATCATCATCGGCCCAAGAGGCAATCCACCACACCACACACTGGAGTAGGCTATTACACCACAACGGTGGCCCGAACCAGTATAAACCCCGTGTCTCTTGTGCCGTTCTTTCCATAGCTTAGATCTTAGCGAGGCGGAGGGGTGCAGGTAGGTAGAAGGCGAAATCTCCGCGCGCACCCCAGTGTTCGAACCTCAAGGGTCTGCCGGAACCCGAAATCCGACAAATCTCACACCCACGAGATCAAGACTATTTAAGCTTATGGGTAGGAGAAGGTAGTGAGGTGGAGCTGCAGCAAGCACTAAGCATATATGGTGGCTAACATACGCAAATAAGAGCGAGAAGAGAAGCAACACAACGGTCGAGAAGCTAGAAGTGATCAAGAAGTGATCCTGAAACTAATTAGGTTCAAGCATAACACAAGACCGTGTTCACTTCCCGGAATTCCCATCTGCCACATAACCGCGGGCACGACTCTCGAAAGTTTATACCCAGCAGGGGTGTCCCAACTTAGCCCATCACAAGCTCTCACGGTCAATGAAGGATATTCCTTCTACCGGGAAGACCCGATCAGTCTCGGAATCCCGGTTACAAGACATTTCGACAATCGTAAAACAAGACTAGCAAAGCTGCCCGAATGTGCCGACAAATCCTGACAGGAGCTGCACATATCTCGTTCTCAGGGCACACCGGATGAGCAATCCGTACAACTAAAACCAGCCCTCAAGTTTCCCCGAGGTGGCGCTACATGTTGGGGATCGTAGCAAAAATTTAAAATTTTCTACGCATCACCAAGATCAATCTATGGAGTAATCTAGCAACGAGGGGAAGGGGAGTGCATCTACATACCCTTGTAGATCGCTAAGCGGAAGCATTGCAAGAATGCGGGTGAAGGAGTCGTACTCGTAGCGATTCAGATCGCGGTTGATTCCGATCTAAGCGCCGAACCACGGCGCCTCCGCGTTCAACACACGTGCAGCCCGGTGACATCTCCTACGCCTTGATCTAGCAAGGGGAGAAGGAGAAGTTGGGGAAGACTCCGTCCAGTAGCAGCACGACGGCGTGGTGGTGGTGGAGGAGCGCGGGACTCCAGCAGGGCTTCGCCAAGCACTACAAGAGATGAGGAGGGACAGGGGTAGGGCTGCGCCAACAGGGAGATCGAATCGTGTGTTGGGCTGCCCCTTTGCCTCCACTATATATAGGGGGAGAGGGAGGGCGGCGCCCCCACCCAGGGTTCCCACCCCAAGGGGTGCGGCAGCCCTATATCCCATCTAGGGTGGCGGCCACAAGGGGGAGAGGGGGAGGCGCACCTAGGGTGGGCCTTAGGGCCCATCTGCCCTAGGGTTTGCCCCCTTCCCCTCTTGGAGGCGCCTTGGGCCTTGGTGGGAGGCGCCCAGCCCACGTAGGGGCTGGTCCCTTCCCACTATTGGCGCATGTAGGCCTTCAGGGCTGGTGGCCCCACCTGGTGGACCCCCGGACCCCTCCGGTGGTCCCGGTACACTACCGGTGATGCCCGGAACACTTCCGGTGGCCAAAACCATACTTCCTATATATCAATCTTTACCTCCGGACCATTCCGGAACTCCTCGTGACGTCCGGATCTCATCCGGGACTCCGAACAACATTCTATAACCGCGTACATACTTTCCCTACAACCCTAGCGTCATCGAACCTTAAGTGTGTAGACCTTACGGGTTCGGGAGTCATGCAGACATGGCCGAGACATCTGTCCGGTCAATAACCAACAGCGGGATCTGGATACCCATGTTGGCTCCTACATGTTCCACGATGATCTCATCGAATGAACCACGATGTCAAGGATTCAATCAATCCCGTATACAATTCCCTTTGTCTAGCGGTACGATACTTGCCCGAGATTCGATCGTTGGTATCCCGATACCTTGTTCAATCTCGTTACCGGCAAGTCTCTTTACTCGTTCCATAACACATCATCCCGTGATCAACTCCTTGATCACATTGTGCACATTATGATGATGTCCTACCGAGTGGGCCCAGAGATACCTCTCTGTTTACACGGAGTGACAAATCCCAGTCTCGATTCGTGCCAACCCAGCAGACACTTTTGGAGATACCTGTAGTGAACCTGTATAGCCACCCAGTTACGTTGTGATGTTTGGTACACCCAAAGCATTCCTACGGTATCCGGGAGTTGCACAATCTCATGGTCTAAGGAAATGATACTTGACATTAGAAAAGCTTTAGCATACGAACTACACGATCTTTGTGCTAGGCTTAGGATTGGGTCTTGTCCATCACATCATTCTCCTAATGATGTGATCCCGTTATCAACGACATCCAATGTCCATGGTCAGGAAAATGTAACCATCTATTGATCAACGAGCTAGTCAACTAGAGGCTTACTATGGACATGGTGTTGTCTATGTATCCACACATGTATCTGAGTTTCCTATCAATACAATTCTAGCATGGATAATAAACGATTATCATGAACAATGAAATATAATAATAATAACTAATTTATTATTACCTCTAGGGCATATTTCCTATAGTCTCCCACTTGCACTAGAGTCAATAATCTAGTTCACATCGCCATGTGATTAACACTCACAGGTCACATCGCCATGTGACCAACATCCAAAGAGTTTACTAGACTCAATAATCTAGTTCACATCACTATGTGATAAACACTCAAAGAGTTCTGGGTTTGATCATGTTATGCTTGTGAGAGAGGTTGTAGTCAACAGGTCTTGCCATATTCAGATCCCTATGTATTTTGCAAAACTTTATGTCATATCGTAGATGCTGCTACCACGTTCCACTTGGAGCTATTCCAAATTGTTGGTCCATTATACGTATCCGGTATCTCTACTCAGAGCTATCCGGATAGGTGTTAAGCTTGCATCGATGTAACTCTTTACGTCGAACTCTTTATCACCTCCATAACCGAGAAACATTTCCTTATTCCTCTAAGGACAATTTTGACCGCTATCTGGTGATCCAGTCCTAGATCACCTTTGTACCCTCTTGCCAGACATGTGGAAAGGCACACATCAGGTGCGGTACTTAGCATGACATACTGTATAGGGCGTATGACAAAAGCATAGGGGACGACCTTCGTCCTTCCTCTTTCTTCTGTCGTGGTCAATCTTCGAGTCTTACTCAACTTCACAACTTACAACTTAGGTAAGAACCCCTTCTTTGACTGATCTATTTTGAACTCCTTCAAAAACATGTCAAGGTGTGCGTTCTTTGAAAGTATCATCAGACGTTTTGATCTATCTCCATAGATCTTGATGCCCAATTTGTAAGCAGCTTTATCCAGGTCTTCCTTTGAAAATCACTCTTCAAACAATCGTTTATGCTTTCCAAAAATTCTACATCATTCCGAATCAACAATATGTCAACCACATATACTTATGAGAAATGTTGTAGTGCTCCCACTCACTTTCTTGTAAATACAAGTTTCTAGCAAACATTGTATAAACCTAAAAGCTTTGATCACTCCATCAAAGCATATATTCCGACTCCGAGATGCTTGGTCTAGTCCATAGAAGGATTGCTGGAGCCAGCATACCTTTTAGCATCCTTAGGATCGACAAAACCTTTTATTGTATCACATACAACTTTTTCTTATGAAAACTGGTAAGAAAACTTGTTTTGATATCCATCTGTCAGATTTCATAATCGAAAAATACAGCTAATGCTAACATGATTTCGACGGACTTAAGCATCGCTACGGGTGAGAAATTCTCATCGTAGTCAACTCCTTGAACTTGTGAAAAGACTCTTTCCCACAAGTCAAGCTTCATAGACGGTAACATTACCACCCACGTCCGTCTTCTTCTTAAAGATCCATTTATCTCAATGGCTCGCTGATCATCGGGCAAGTCCACCAAAGTCCATACTTTGTTCTGATACACGGATCCTATCTCGGATTTCATGGCTTCTAACCATTTGTCGGAATACGGGCCCACCATCGCTTCTCCATAGCTCGTAGGTTCATTGTTGTCTAACAACATGATATCTAAGACATGATTACCGTACCACTCAGGAGTAGTACATATCCTTGTCGACCTATGAGGTTCGATAGCAACTTGATCCGAAGCTTCATGATCACTATCATTAGTTTCCTCTTCAACAGTCGTAGGTTCCATAGAAACATCTTTCTGTGTTGCACTACTCTCTGATTGAAGTGAGGGTTCGACAACCTCATCAAGTTCTATCTTCCTCCCACTCAATTCTTTCGAGAGAAACTCCTTCTCGAGAAAGGACCCGTTCTTAGCGACAAACAATTTGCCCTCGGATCTGAGATAGAAGGTGTACCCAACTGTCACCTTTGGGTATCCTATGAAGATGTGTTTGTCCGCTTTGGGTTCGAGCTTCTCAACTGAAGCCTTAAGCATCACAGCCCCAAACATTAAGAAACGACAACTTTGGTTTCTTGCCAAACCAATGTTCACACGATGTCATCTCAACGGACTTAGATGGTGTCCTATCTAAAGTGAATGCAGCTGTCTCTAACACATATCCTCAAAATGAAAAACGGTAGATCGGTAAGAGACATCATAGATCGCACCATATCTCATAAGGTTCGATTATGATGTCCGGACAGACCATTTATCTGTGGTGTTCCAGGTGGCTTCAACTGTGAAACAATTCCACAATGTCTTAAGTGATTGCCAAACTCATAACTCAGAAAATCCCCTTTGATCAGATCGTGGGAACATGATCTTCTTGTTATGATGATTCTTAACTTCACTCTGAAATCGCTTGAACTTTTCAAACGTTTCAGACTTGTGCTTCATTAAGTAAATATACCTATATCTACCCAAATCGTCAGTGAAGATGATAAAATAGCGATATCCACCGCACGCTTCAATTCTCATTGGATCACACGCATCAGCATGCAGGATTTCCAACAAGTCACTTGCCCGTTTCACTGTACCTGAAAACGGGGTCTTAGTCATCCTGCCCATGAGGCATGGCTCGCATGTGTCAAGTGATTCATAATCAAGTGACTCCAAACATCCATCGATATGGAGTTTCTTCATGCATCTTACGCCAATATGACCTAAGCGGCAGTGCCTCAAGAAAGTGGTACTATCATTATTAACTCTACATCTTTTGGCGTGAACATGTGTATTACCACAACCGAGATTCAATGAACCATTCACATAGGGTGCATAACTATGAAAGGTGTTATTCATGTAAACAGAATAACCAGTATTCTCTAACTTAAATGAATAACCGTATTGCAATGAACATGATCTAATCATATTCATGCTCAACGTAGACACCTGATAACATTTATCTGGGTTCAATATTAACCCCGAAGGTGGATGGAGCGTGCGATGGTGATCTTGTCAACTTTGGAAACACTTCCAACACATATCGTCACCTCGCCCTTAGCCAGTCTCCGTTTAGTCCGTAGCTTTTGCTTCAAGTCACCGATAATAGCAACTGAACTGGTATCCAATACCCAGGTGCTACCAGGAGTACTAGTAAGGTACACATTAATAACACGTATATACTTTGTTGAAGTTTCCAGCCTTCTTATCTACCATGCATTTGGGGTAATTCCGCTACCAGTGACCGTTCCCCTTACAATAGAAGCACTTAGTCTCGGGTTTGGGTTCAACCTTGGGTTCCTTCACTGGAGCGGCAACTGGTGTGCCATCCATGAAGTTTCCCTTCTAGCCCTTGCCCTTCTTGAAACCAGTGGTCTTGTTAAACCATCAACACTTGATGCTCTTTCTTGATTTCTACCTTTTGCGGTCTTAAGCACCGCGAACAGCTCCGGGATCAACTCCATCCCTTGCATGTCATAGTTCATCACGAAGATCTAGTAGCTTAGTGATAGTGGCTAGAGAACTCTATCAATCACTATCTTATTTGGAAGTTTAACTCCCACTTGATTTAAGTGATTGTAGCACCCAGACATTCTGAGCACATGCTCACTAGCTGAGCTATTCTCCTCCATCTTGTTGGCAAAAGAACTTGTCCGAGGTCTCACACCTCTCAACACGGGCATGAGCCTGAAATCCCAATTTCAGCTCTTGGAACATCTCATATGTTCTTTGGCGTTCAAATGTCATTGGAATCTCGATTCTAAGCCATAAAGTATGGTGCACTAAACTATAAAGTAGTCATCAGGATGTGTCTGTCAGGTGTTCACAACATCCACAGACGACGTTGTAGGGGTTTGCACATCGAGCGGTGCATCAAAGACGTAAGCCTTCTGTGTAGCAGTGAGGACACTCCTCGAACTATGGACCTAGTCCGCATCATTGCTTACAATATCTTTCAACTTGGTCTTTCTCTAGGAACGTATTGAAACAGGGAGCTACAACGTGAGCTATTTATCTACAACATATTTGCAAAGACAATTTAGACTATGTTCATGATAATTAAGTTCATCTAATCAAATTATTTAATGAACTCCCACTCAGATAGACATCCCTCTAGTCATCTAAGTGAAACATGATCCGAGTCAACTAGGCCGTGTCCGATCATCACGTGAGACGGACTAGTCAACATCGGTGAACATCTTCATGTTAATCGTATCTTCTATACGACTAATGCTCGACCTTTCGGTCTTCCGTGTTCCGAGGCCATGTCTGTACATGCTAGGCTCATCAAGTCAACCTAAGTGTATTGCGTGTGTAAATCTGGCTTACACCCGTTGTATTCGAATGTTAGAATCTATCACACCCGATCATCACGTGGTGCTTCGAAACAACGAACCTTCGCAACGGTGCACAGTTAGGGGGAACACTTTCTTGAAATTATTACGAGGGATCATCTTATTTAAGCTACCATCGTTCTAAGCAAATAAAATGTAAAACATGATAAACATCACATGCAATCAAATAGTGACATGATATGGCCAATATCATTTTGCTCCTTTTGATCTCCATCTTTGGGGCTCCATGATCATCGTTGTCACCGGCATGACACCATGATCTCCATCATCATGATCTCCATCATCGTGTCTTCTTGAAGTTGTCTTGTCATCCATTACTTCTACTACTATGGCTAACGCTTTAGCAATAAAGTAAAGTAATTACATGACGTTTATGTTGACACGCAGGTCATAAATAAATTAAGACAACTCCTATGGCTCCTGCCGGTTGTCATACTCATCGACATGCAAGTCGTGATTCCTATTACAAGAACATGATCAATCTCATACATCACATATATCATTCATCACATCCTTTTGGCCATATCACATCACAAGGCATATGCTGCAAAAACAAGTTAGACGTCCTCTAATTGTTGTTGCAAGTTTTTACGTGGCTGCTATAGGTCTAGCAAGAACGTTTCTTACCTACGCGAAAACCACAACGTGATATGCCAATTTCTATTTACCCTTCATAAGGACCCTTTTCATCGAATCCGATCCGATTAAAGTGGGAGAGACAGACACCCGCTAGCCACCTTATGCAACTAGTGCATGTCAGTCGGTGGAACCAGTCTCACGTAAGAGTACGTGTAAGGTCGGTCCGGGCCGCTTCATCCCACGATGCCGCCGAATCAAGATAAGACTAGTAACGGCAAGTAAATTGACAATATTGACGCCCACAACTGCTTTGTGTTCTACTCGTGCATAGAAACTACGCATAGACCTAGCTCATGATGCCACTGTTGGGGATCATAGCAGAAATTTAAAATTTTCTATGCATCACCAAGATCAATCTATGGAGTAATCTAGCAACGAGGGGAAGGGGAGTGCATCTACATACCCTTGCAGATCGCTAAGCAAAAGTGTTGCAAGAACGCGGGTGAAGGAGTCGTACTCGTAGAGATTCAGATCGCGGTTGATTCCGATCTAAGCGCCGAACCACGGCGCCTCCGTGTTCAACACACGTGCAGCCCGGTGACGTCTCCTACGCCTTGATCCAGCAAGGGGAGAAGGAGAGGTTGGGGAAGACTCCGTCCAGCAGCAGCACGACGGCGTGGTGGTGGTGGAGGAGCGCGGGACTCTAGCAGGGCTTCGGCAAGCACTACGAGAGACGAGGAGGGAGAGGGGTAGGGCTGCGCCAAAGGGAGATCGAATCGTGTGTTGGGCTGCCCCTTTGCCTCCACTATATATAGGGGGAGAGGGAGGGCTGCACCCCCACCTAGGGTTCCCACCCCAAGGGGTGCGGCAGCCCTAGATCCCATCTAGGGTGGCAGCCACAAGGGGGAGAGGGGGAGGCGCACCTAGGGTGGGCCTTAGGGCCCATCTGCCCTAGGGTTTGCCCCCTTCCCCTCTTGGAGGCGCCTTGGGCCTTGGTGGGAGGCGCCCCAGCCCACCTAGGGGCTGGTCCCTTCCCACTATTGGCCCATGTAGGCCTCCGGGGCTGGTCGCCCCACCTGGTGGACCCCCGGACCCCTCCGGTGGTCCCGGTACACTACCGGTGATGCCCGAAACACTTCCGGTGGCCAAAACCATACTTCCTATATATCAATCTTTACCTCCAGACCATTCCGGAACTCCTCGTGACGTCCGGGATCTCATCCGGGACTCCGAACAACATTCGGTAACCGCGTACATACTTTCCCTATAACCCTAGCGTCATCGAACCTTAAGTGTGTAGACCCTACGTGTTCGGGAGTCATGCAGACATGGCCGAGACATCTCTTCGGTCAATAACCAACAGCGGGATCTGGATACCCATGTTGGCTCCTACATGTTCCACGATGATCTCATCGGATGAACCACGATGTCAAGGATTCAATCAATCCCGTATACAATTCCCTTTGTCTAGCGGTACAATACTTGCCCGAGATTCGATCGTCGGTATCCCGATACCTTGTTCAATCTCGTTACCGGCAAGTCTCTTTACTCGTTCCATAACACATCATCCCGTGATCAACTCCTTGATCACATTGTGCACATTATGATGATGTCCTACCGAGTGGGCCCAGAGATACCTCTCCGTTTACGCGGAGTAACAAATCCCAGTCTCGATTCGTGCCAACCCAACAGACACTTTCGGAGATACCTGTAGTGAACCTTTACATCCACCCAGTTACGTTGTGATGTTTGGTACACCCAAAGCATTCCTACGGTATCCGGGAGTTGCACAATCTCATGGTCTAAGGAAATGATACTTGACATTAGAAAAGCTTTAGCATACGAACTACACGATCTTTGTGCTAGGCTTAGGATTGGGTCTTGTCCATCACATCATTCTCCTAATGATGTGATCCTGTTATCAACGACATCCAATGTCCATGGTCAGGAAACTGTAACCATCTATTGATCAATGAGCTAGTCAACTAGAGGCTTACTAGGGACATGGTGTTGTCTATGTATCCACACATGTATCTGAGTTTCCTATCAATAGAATTCTAGCATGGATAATAAACGATTATCATGAACAATGAAATATAATAATAATAACTAATTTATTATTGCATCTAGGGCATATTTCTAACACTACAAGGGGCTCTAGTTTGGACCAACACTCAGAGGAGCACTGGCCCGGGGGTTTAAAATAAACATGACCCTTGAGTCCGCGGAACCCAAGGGTAAAGGCTTAGGTGGCAAAAGTTAAAACCAAGGTTGGGCCTTGCTCCAGGAGTTTTATTCAAAGCGAACTATCAAGGGGTTCCCATAACACCCAGCTGCGTAAGGAATGCAAAATCAAGGAACATAACACCGGTATGACGGGAACTAGGGCGGCAAGAGTGGAACAAAACACCAGACAAAAGGCCGAGCCTTCCACCCTTTACCAAGTATATAGATGCATTAAATTAAATAAGAGATATTGTGATATCCCAACATATCCATGTTCCAACATGGAACATATTTCAGCTTCACCTACAACTAGCAACGCTATAAGAGGGGCTGAGCAAAAGTGGTAACATAGCCAAACAACGGTTTGCTAGGAAGGTGGGTTAGAGGCTTGACATGGAAATATGGGAGGCATGATAAACAAGTGGTAGGTAGCGCGACATATCGATAGAGCGAACAACTAGCAAGCAAAGATAGAAGTGATTTTGAGGGTATGGTCATCTTGCCTGAAATCCCGCAAGGAAGAAGAACGAGTCCATGAAGAAGACAAACAGACGTAGTCGAACGGATCCTCACAAACGCAACGTTATCGGAACTAACAAGAAGAAGCAACACTAGAAACAAACAAACAACATGGTAAATCAACAATCATAAACATAGCATGATGCACAAACAAGTATGATGCATGTCCGATTTAATGAGGCATGGCATGGCAAAGTGCACAAACAATACTACAAGTTAAGTGGAGCACAATATGCAATGAGTTGCATATTGATGAAACACCACATTCAAAAGTTTAGTTCACTCCCGTTTAGGTACCCAACAATATTAAATGTTATTAAACATGGCACGAGGTGAAGCAAAAGTAAACTACACATTTTTGGCAATTTTAAGTGAGGCCGGAAACAACAAATAACCATTCCAGTAAATCCCCACATGTCATTTAGCAACTTAAGGCAAACAATAACTTAAACATTCTTGAAGTTATTATCATGATGTGGATGACATTTGGAAGTTTTAAGCAATTTTATGAAAATGTTGATATGAACATGATATGGAGCATTTGTCGCCATGGCGGAAGGAAAAGGGGCCACGACAACGAATCCAAAAATGATGCCACAACAACATAACGGTTCTGGTAGCTCATGGAGATACCGGTGCAAAGGAAGTGTGGCAGGAGCGTGCAAGAGATGGTGGGGTGATCCCGGATACCTGGTTCCCATGGGTTGATGGCATGGAAGCGAGAGACACTTCGGACACGGTGCAGACAGAGGGTGCATCTCATACAACACAAGCATTCGTTCTCGGACGGTCGTCTCGGGGTTATACCTTCAAAGCGTATCGAGTTTGTTGAGGGAAGTAGTTGTTCACGACCATCATGGAAGTAGCGGTTCATGCGACAATAGTTGAACTTGACGGTTACATTACACGGGTCTTCGGCGACGGTAGTCATACATGGTTCGGAGTGGTACTTGCATCTTCGGACTTGTCGGTCTCGATTCTTGCGATGGTAGTGGTACACGTTTTCGAAAACGAACTTGACGCATCTGATGTTCAGGGGGGTGACGGTAGTAGTGTACAATCGTTGTTGGACTTGACGGGTCCGAGGTCTCCGGATGTAGTGGTACTTGGCGTCTCGTCGTGTAGTCATTTGTCGTAGTCGGACTTGACAAAAATGCACGCCGACTGTAGTCATGGTACTTGGCAGCAGAAAACACACGGCGTGGGTACACGAACTTGTCGTAAGTGAGTTCTCCGGGGACGGCCTTGGAGCTTGCGAGCGTGTGAAGCAGGGAAAGCAGGGGCAATGGCAGGACATGGCAGCAGGGCGAGGCGACGCTGCTGAT
>NC_057797.1:453349924-453350699 GCF_018294505.1 Triticum aestivum
ACCTGCAGGTCATCGGGGCTTGGCGCGCCGGCGACAGAGGACGACGAGGTGGCGAAGGAGGAGCTCTGCTCCGAGGAGCTGGTTGCCGGTGGCGCGACGGATGACAGGGTCAAGTAGGAGCAGGGGCTCGCCGGCAGGGCTGGAACAAGGTGAAGTGGGGCCGGCGACGATGTGTAGAAGGACGGCGAGGTTCGACGACGGCGCACGGGGTCATGCTGGCATGGGGAGGCTCTTTGCTCCGGCGAGGTCGAGGTCCGGTGATGCTCCGATGGCGCACGCCGGCACGGGGCAGGGACAAGGTCTTGCGGGCGCGGAGGCCAGATGGCGGGGACGAGGTGCTCGGGCACCAAGAGATGAGCGCAGGACGAGGAGGTCAGGGCCATCGATAGCCCAGCGGCGGGAGCTCCGGCCTGGGTGGTCACCAGCGGCGATGTTCGTCGGGGCGGCAGGTCGCGAGGTGGAGGGGCGCTCGGGAACGGGAAGGAGAAGGATAGGTGCTCGCGAGGGAGAGGATGAGAGGTCGGGTCGAGGCAGAGGACTGCGCCTGCGTGCGTGCCTCTGGCGGCGCTAGAGGAGGAGTCGAGGGAGAGTGGGGAATTGAGAGGCTGGCTAGGGTTAGGATTAGGTGGCATGGTTGGGCTCGGCACAAATGGGCCGGCCTGGCAGGCCTAGGCCCAAGAGGTCGGTGGGTGGCCTGGTTGAGAAAAAAGGCCCGGACTGATTGGGCTGCTGTCCCTCTCTCTCCTCTTCTAGTTTCTTTTAACAGAAAACAATT
>NC_057797.1:453351114-453371286 GCF_018294505.1 Triticum aestivum
TCCCGGACTCACAAAAATGTGCTCGTTCCAAGAAAATAGAAATGGCCAAGATTGAAAGATTAAATTCAAACTTGTTTGATTTAAATTCAAATGATTTGAATAGGAAGTGAGGTTTGGGAAGGTCCAAAATGTTCGGATTTTTGGTGGAGCTCCGGAATATGATGAAAGAATATATGGCAAGGTTGGAGACCAAGAATTAAGATAGCAAAGGCATTGGGATATTTTGCAAGTGTGTTTATGGGTGATTCTAAATTATTGGAATGTAATTTTTATAGCTCCCTAAAATATTGGGAGAATATGTTTTAAGGAGAAATCACCATAGTGAATATCCCTCGATTTAAATGAATCGAAGATCCATACAATTTAATTGGTTGAGTTTTAAGAAGAGGTGCAAGATGACATGATGCAATGCACATGATGCAAAAATGAAAGCAACGAACCAAACAAATCACACGACGAATCTCGGAAATCATGGAAGGCATCCGAAGCTCCGGTCTTGGGGTTACAACTTCTCTGTTTATGGGAAGTATTTTGATGATTTTTTAAGCAATCTTTATCGAGTTTTGCAGAGATGTGAACAAACAAATCTTGGCTTGAATTGGGAGAAATGCCACTTTATAGTTAATGAAGGCATTGTCTTGGGTCATAAAATTTCTGAAAGAGGTATTGAAGTGGACAAAGCTAAGGTTGATGCAATTGAGAAAATGCCATGTCCTAAATATATGAAAGGTATTCGTAGGTTCTTAGGTCATGCTGGTTTCTATAGGAGATTTATCAAAGACTTTTCTAAAATTTCTAGGCCTCTTACGAGTCTTTTGCAAAAGGATATTACTTTTCTTTTTGATGATGATTGTTTAGAAGCCTTTGAAACACTCAATAAAGCCTTTATTTCTGCACCTATTGTTCAACCACCTGATTGGAACTTGCCTTTTGAAATTATGTGTGATGCTAGTGACTATGTTGTTGGTGCTGTTTAGGACAACGAGTTGATAAGAAATTGAATGATATTCATTATGCTATTAAAACTCTAGACAACGAAACTATGCTACTACTGAAAAAGAATTCTTAGCAGTGGTGTTTGCTTGTGATAAATTTAGACCTTATATTGTTGATTCCAAAGTAATTGTTCACACCGATCATGATGCTATTAAATATCTTATGGAAAAGAAAGATGCTAAACCTAGACTATTTGATGGGTTCTCTTGTTACAAGAATTTGATTTACATATCATTGATAGAAAAGGAGCTGAGAACCCCGTAGCTGATAACTTGTCTAGGCTTGAAAATGTGCCTGATGACCCACTACCTATTGATGATAGTTTTCCTGATGAGCAGTTAGCTGCAACAAATGTTGCTCATAATACTCATTGGTATGCTGATTATGCTAATTACATCATTGCTAAATATTTACCACCTAGCTTTACATACCAACAAAAGAAAAAAAATTCTTCTATGCTTTAAGACATTACTTTTGGGATGACCCACATCTTTATAAAGAAGGAGTAGATGGTATTATTAGATGTTGTGTACTTGAGCATGAACAGGGACAAATCCTATGGAAATGTCACTCCGAAGCTTATGGAGGACATCATGCCGGAGATAGAACTGCTCACAAGGTATTGCAATCTGGATTTTATTGGCCTGCTCTCTTCAAGGATGCCCGTAAGTTCGTCTTATCTTGTGATGAACGTCAAAGAATAGGTAATATCGGTAAGCGTCAAGAAATGCCTATGAACTATTCACTTGCCGTTGAACCATTTGATGTTTGGGGATTTGATCACATGGGACCTTTTCCTTCCTCTAATGGGCATACACATATTTTGGTTGCTGTTGATTAATTTTACTAAATGGGTAGAAGCTATTCCATCCAGTAGTGCTGATCACAACACCTCTATTAAAATGCTTAAGGAAGTTATTTTCCCAAGGTTTGGAGTCCCTAGATATTTAATGACTGAAGGTGGTTCACACTTTATTCATGGTGCTTTCCGTAAAATTCTTGCCAAGTATGATGTTAACCATAGAATTGCATCACCTTATCATCCTTAGTCTAGTGGTCAAGTTGAACTTAGCAATAGAGAAATAAAATTAATTTTGCAAAAGACTGTCAATAGGTCCAGGAAGAATTGGTCTAAGAAATTAGATGATGCACTTTGGGATTATAGAACAACATATAAAAGTCCTATGGGTATGTCTCCTTATAAAATGGTTTATGGAAAAGCTTGTCATTTACCTCTTGAGTTAGAACATAAGCATATTGGGCCATCAAAGAACTCAATTATGATTTCAAACTTGCTGGTGAAAAGAAGTTATTTGATATTAGCCCATTAGATGAATGGAGAACCCAACCTTATGAAAATGCAAAATTATTCAAGGAAAAGGTTAAAAGATGGCATGAAAAAAGAATCCAACAGCGTGAGTTTAAAGTCAGAGAATATGTTCTTTTGTACAACTCTCGTTTCAGATTCTTTGCAGGAAAACTCCTCTCAAAATGGGAAGGCCCCTATGTTATCGAGGAGGTCTATCGGTTTGGAGCCATCAAAATAAATAATGCCGAAGGTACTAACCCGAAGGTTGTCAATGGGCAATGAATAAAGCATTATATCTCAGGTATGCCCATTAATGTTGAAAGTAATATTATCCAAACTTTGACACCGGAAGAACACATAAAAGAGTCCTTCCGGAACACTCCAGAATCGTGAAAATAAGGAGGTATGTGATACGGTAAGTAAACGGACTCCGAAAAATCCACAAAAATATTTTTTTGTCAGTTTTGGAATATTTAGAAAAATAGGAAAATAAGAAACTTCCAGGAAGCGTACCCAGGTGGGTTGTGCCCACCTGGGACACCTTCCGGACTCCGTTTTTCTACAGATTGCTTGTTTCCCAAGATAAAAAATCTATATATACTCCCCGAACCTATTGATCACTGTATCGCGGAGAAATCCTCTGTTTTCTTTTCTTGCTGTTTTCGGTCAGATCTGTTGAGTCAGGCATCATGTGTTCTTCTTCCTCCAACAACGTGGTAGAGGATGCTTGGTTGATGAAGATTGAGCTGAAGAGAGAAGAGCCCGCAGAAGCCGTCAGGGGAGACGAGAGCAAGGAGGTTACCGTAGGTCAGCCTCCGGTCTTCGAACAAGCATTGTCAGCTGAGGAGGAAGAGGAAGATATCCTTAAACCTTACCTTGCTCACGTTACTCCTGCTGAGATTGAAGCCTTTCACATCCTTGAATTCGCATACAAAATAAGTATCTCACTCATGAAAATATTCTGCGTCAAGAGCATATCATCCACCTCCGGAGCGTCATTCGTCGATTGGAGAATCTCTTGATCCTTAAGGATAGGATCGCTCCATCACCACCTCCATCTTATTCATCACCAAAAGAGAATTGAGTATCGGGTATGGGCACTCCCCTTGGCTTCCGCCAAGCTTGGGGGAGGTGCCCCGGTATCGTATCATCCCACTATCCTTTTGCCTTTACTTATTTTAGTTCGATCTTTTGCTTTAGATGAATAAAAGTTTAGTTCGATCCTTTCTTCTTTGAGAGTTTGCTTAGTGATCTATCCTTGTAATCGTGTGCAAGATATATAATAAGGTTTAGTTTGAGTTTTTGCTTTCTTTACTTTCATGTTGCAAATAAAAGAAAAAGATAAAGGAAATAAATAAAAGAAAGGAAATAAATCAAAAATATAATATACTAATCTTATGGTAGGTGATGACACCACATAAGGAAAAGTATAAGTAGAAAATTTTATTAGAGATTGACAGACATAGCATTAGTCAATGATGCAACTCATGAAAGAATTAATAAGGGAAGAGAAGATTCACATATAGATATACTATCCTAGAAATCTTTTGTGATTGTGAGCCCTCATCAAAATATTATATGCCAAAATTGTTGACGTTGGACAAGGAAGACAACTTAATGGTTTATGTTTGTTTATATTCACATAGAAGTAATATTGTCACGGATCCTTTAACATGTGGTACTTGCCCCTACCTTTGCTAGCCAAAAATTCCGCACTAAGTAGAGATACTACTTGTGCATCCAAAAACCCTTAAACCCAAATCTTATTTTCAAGTGTCCACCATACCTACCTAGGGATTGAGCAAGATCCCTCAAGTAAGTTGTCATCGGTGCAAAAAGGCAATAAAAATTGCTTCTAAAAGTGTGATTGTCAGAATCGCGATTCTGAATCGGATCGGAGCTCTGATGGTAGGATCGCAAATCGTAGAATCTTCACTATCAGGATCGTAAAAAGGTAGATTCTATGAGCTAAAATCGTAGAATCAGAGGAGTTAGTTTGGATCGTAAAGTCGTAGAATCGTATAACAGAATCGCGATTCTGACAACCTTGAGTGTGAGATCATTTAGTGTAAGAGAAAATTGAGTGTTGCATGAACTTGTGATGGTGAAGAATAAAAGCGACAGACTGCATAATAAAGGTCGCTATCACAAGGGGCAATGCAACATGATGTTCTTTTGCACTAAGGGGTTGAGCATACAAACAAATAAGCGCATGGCAACCTCTGCTTCCCTCTATGAAGGGCCTATCTTTTACTTTTATGTATTTACTTTTATGCAAATAGTCAAAGTTTTCCTTCTATTCCTTTTTATTTTTCTCCTTTGGCAAGCATCATGTGGTGAGGAAAGATCTAGGCACATATGTCCAGTTGAATATATGAAGCATGAGTTATTATTGTTGACATCACCCTTGAGGAGAATACATTGGGCGGCGAAACTATAAGCCCCTATCTTTCTATGTGTCTGGTTGAAGCATTTTGCTCATGTGTACGTGGTGAGTGTTAGCAATCACAGGAAACTATATGATGGTTGAGTATGTGGACTTGCCTAAAGGCTCCGATACGCGACCCTTCCTAAAAAAATGATGAATTATAGTTGCAAAGTTGACTAAGAACATAGTTTGTTGGTTTTTGAGAGAGTTTTTGCTTTATACTTCAATAGTGTGATGAATTGTCACTTATCCTTGAGAATTCTATGATAAAAGTTATTTGATAAAAGTTTTATGTTTAAGTTTGTTGCTGTTATAATAATGAACATGATGCTTCTATGTCCTTATTTTGTTTTTACCGACACCTCTCTCTCTAAGCATGTGGACATGTTTTTCGATTTTGGTTTTCGCTTGAGGACAAGCAAGGTCTAAGCTTGGGGGAGTTGATACATCCATTTTGCATCATGTTTTCTTACTGTTATTTATGATGTTTTTATCCATAATAATGCTTTTTGGAGTAATTCTAATGCCCTTTCTCTCATAATATGCAAGGTATACACAAAGAGGGAGAATTCCGACAGCTGGAAATCTGGACCTGGAAAAGCTACGTCAGACCACCTATTCTACACAACTCCAAACAAGCTGAAACTTCATGGAGATTTTTTATCAAATATATGATGAATATTGGAGCAAATAACTACCAGAGGGGGCCCACCAGGTGGGCACAACCTACCTGGGCGCGCCAGGGAGCCCAGGCGCGCCCTGGTGGGTTTTTCTCACCCATGCCCACCTCCGGTGCCCATCTTCTGGTACATAAGTCATTTTGACCTAGAAAAATAAATAAGGAGAGGACTTTCAGGACGGAGCGCCGCTGTCTCAAGGCGGAACTTGGGCAGGAGCACTTTTGCGCTCCGGCGGAGCGATTCCGCCGGGGGGAACTTCCCTCCCGGAGGGGGAATCATCGTCATCATCATCACCAATAACTCTCCCATCTTGGTCAGGGCAATCTCCATCAACATCTTCAACAACACCATCTCATCTCAAACCCTAGTTCATCTCTTGTGTTCAATCTTGTTACCGGAACTATAGATTGGTGCTTGTGGGTGACTAGTAGTGTTGATTACATCTTGTAGTTGATTACTATATGGTTTATTTGGTGGAGGATTATATGTTCAGATCCAATATGCTATTTAATACCCCTCTGATCTTGAGCATGATCATCATTTGTGAGTAGTTACTTTTGTTCTTGAGGTCACGGGAGAAATCATGTTGCAAGTAATCATGTGAACTTGATATGTGTTCGATATTTTGATAGTATGTATGTTGTGATTCCCTTAGTGGTGTCATGTGAACATCGACTACATGACACTTCACCATATTTGGGCATAAGGGAATGCATTGTGGAGTAGCAATTAGATGATGGGTTGCGAGAGTGATAGAAGCTTAAACCCAGTTTATGCGCTATTCCGTAAGGGACCGATTGGATCCAAAAGTTTAATGCTATGGTTAGAATTTATTCTTAGTACTTTTATCGTAGTTGCGGATGCTTGTGGGAGGGTTAATCATAAGTAGGAGGTTTTTTCAAGTAAGAACAACACCTAAGCACCGGTCCACCCACATATCAAATTATCAAAATACCGAACACATATCAAACCAACATGGTGAAAGTGACTAGATGAAAATCCCGTGTACCCTCAAGAACGCTTTGCTTATCATAAGAAACCGTTTTGGCCTGTCCTTTGCCTCAAAAGGATTGGGTTACCTTGCTGCACTTTTTTTACTACTATCGTTACTTGCTCGTTACAAATTACCTTGCTATCAAACTACTCCGCTACTTGCAATTCCAGTACTTGCAGACATTACCATGCTGAAAACTACTTGTCATTTCCTTCTGCTCCTCGTTGGGTTTGACACTCTTACTTATCGAAAAGAGCTAGAATTGATCCCCTATACTTGTGGGTCATCAATATGAAAAGTGACCTTGCTTTTATTTCCATCAATAACAGCCCCTACAGTATTCAAAAAGGGTTACCAAGGATAATCGACATGTTGTCGTCCTCGGGCATCTCTACTATAACGAAGTCAGTTAAGATGGTAACATTTGCAACAACAACGGGCACATCCTCACAAATATCGATAGGTATGGCAGTTGATTTATTAGCCATTTGCAAAGATATTTCAGTAGGTGTGAGTTTATTCAAGTCAAGCCTTTTATATGAAGATAAATGCATAACACTAACACTAGCTCCTAAATCACACAAAGCAGTTTTAACATAGTTTCTTTTGATGGAGCAAGGTATAGTTCGTATCCCCGAATCTCCAAGTTTTTTAGGTACTCCATCCTTAAAAGAATAATTAGCAAGCATGGTGGATATTTTAGCTTATGGTATTTTTCTCTTATTAGTGATGATGTCTTTCATGTATTTTGCATAAGGGGGCATCTTTAAAATATTAGTCAAGCGAGTGCGCAAAAAGACTGGCCTAAGCATTTCATCAAAGCGTTCAAATTCTTCATCATCTTTCTTATTAGTTGGTTTAGGTGGAAAGGGTATGGGTTTCTGAACCCATGGTTCTCTTTCTTTACCATGTTTTCTAGCAACAAAGTCTCTTTTATGATATCTTTTATTTTAGGTTGTGGGTTATCAAGATCAACATCATGTTCTATCTCAACATCATTATCTGGTTCTTTATTATTGTCTAGTTGAGTGTCTTCATGAACATCATCATTATCTTTTTCATTATCACCAGATGAATGTTCATTACCAGATTGAGTTTGCACGTTAGAGATAGAAACATGTATCTTCAGGAGGTTTTTCTATTTCAGGTTCACTAGAGGTGTGCAAAGTCCTATCATTTTTCTTTTTCTTTTTCTTTTTAGAAGGACTAGGTGCATCAATGTTGATTCTTTGAGAGTCTTGTTCAATTCTTTTAGGATGTCCCTCAGGATAGAGTGGCTCCTGAGTCATTCTACCTCCTGTAGTTACTACTCTAATAGCATGATCTTTCATATTATTGTTCATTTCATCAAGCAACCCTCTTTGAGATTTAGCAACTTGTTCTAACTGAGTGTGAACCATATAAGCATGTTTTCCTACACCTCTAACATCATTAGAGATTCTAAATAACAAGTCACTCAAGCGAGCAATCATATCAGAGTTGTATTTTAGTTGTTTCATAACATTTTCATTGAAGTGATCTTGCTTTCTAATGTAGTTATCAAACTCATAAAGGCATTAACTAGGATGCATATTATAAGGATTGTCACTTTCATCAAATTTCATTAAAGAGTTTACCTCTACCACCTTGGGTGGTGGTGTATCAAGTCCATGTATTTCTTCAATAGGAGGTCAATTTTTAACATCTTCAACTTTAATACCTTTTCCCTTCATACATTTCTTTGCCTCTTGCATATCTTCAGGACTAAGATATAAGATACCCCTCTTCTTTGAAGTGGGTTTAAGTGGTGGTTCAGGAAGAGTCCCATCATCATAATTTTTCAATATGTTATTCAATAATTCCTCATCTTGTTCAACAGTTTGTTCCCTGAAAACACAACCAACACAACTATCTAGGAAGTCCCTAGAAGCATCGGTTAGTCCATTGTAGAAGATATCAAGTATTTCATTTTTCTTAAGTGGATGATTAGCAAAATCATTTAGCAATTGGAGAATCCCCCCAAGCTTGTTGGAGACTCTCTTCTTCAATTTGCACCAAGTTAAATATTTCATGTCAATCAGCTTGTTTCTATTGAGCAGGAAAATATTTTCAGAGAAGTAATAGATCATATCCTGGGGGCTACGCACACAAAACCAGGAGCAAGAGTATTGTACCATATCTTAGCATCACCCTTTAATGAGATCATAAATAATTTGAGAATATAGTAGTAGCGAATTTTATCCTCATGAGCAAAAGTGGTGGCTATATCATTTAATTTGATAAGGTGTGCCACAACAATTTCAGTTTCATAGCCATGGAAAGGATCAGATTCAACCAAAGTAATTAACTCTAGGTCGACAGAGAATTCATAATCCTTATCGTCAAGAAATATAGGTGAAGTAGCAAACTTAGGATCACATTTCATTCTAGCATTCCAAGATTTTTCTTCCAGTTTGCATAATAATTTCTTAAGATCATCTCTATCATTGCAAGCAAGAAAATCTCTAGCTGTCTCCTCATACATAACATAACTTTAAGGTATCTTAGGCATTTCATATCTAGGAGAGCTAGGTCTAATAGGTGTTTCAAGATTTCAGTTTCAAGTACTTCACCAGTTTCAATAATTTCATTAGTTTCAGCATGCTCCATATCTTTAGTCTAGCAATTTGTTCATCAATAATATCACCTAGTGGTATTATCGTCAAGCAAAGTACTAGCATCATCATGAGTAGCATTCATAGAGGCAGCATCATCAATAACTTGCGACATATTAGGATTAATAGCATGTGGTGGTGTTGCAAGTTTACTCAAAATAGAAGGTGAATCAAGTGCAGAGCTAGATGGCAGTTCCTTACCTCCCCTCGTCTTAGAGGAAAAAAATCTTAGTCTTGGTATCTTTCAGATTCTTCATAATGATAAATAGATAATAATCCCAAGTGACTCAACAAATATAGCTATGCTCCGCGGCAACGGCGCCAGAAAAAGGTCTTGATAACCCAGAAGTATATGGGATCGCAACAGTTTTCGAGGGTAGAGTATTCAACCCAAATTTATAGATTCGGCACAAGGGGAGCCAAAGAATATTTGCAAGTATTAGGAGATGAGTTGTCAATTCAACCACACCTGGAGATTAAATATCTGCAACAACATGATAATTAGCACAATTGTTGGGGCATGTATCTCTCTAAGTAGTTTTGGTGATTGATGACAATACTTTTGTGGACTAATCGTGTGCATTGAGCTTTTAGATATTTATTCATTGGCACGAGACGATTCATTTCCCCTTTGGGCTCAAGGTGAAGATGATGTAGTCTCTTTCTTTTAGGTTTTGGTGGACTTGAGTCGTAGGGGACACCGTACTATCAAGAGGGGGTCCGTATCGGAAAGGCTAGGGTGGAATCAACATGTACACATCTATATCGCACCCCCAGCTCCTTTCCTCTTCATTGGAGTATACCGATATCACAGAAGTGACACGTGGGAGGAGCCAGTGGCAGTACCGTAGGGCGGAGCGGCAGTACCGCTGACAGCCTCAAGCGGTAGTCCCGCTATCTCACAACGGTAGTATCGCTCGTGGCCATCAGCGGCAGTGCGGCTCCAGTACTGCGCTGTACCGCCTCGATTCAAGGACGTCGCTTCTCATGTCGGGTTGGGCGGTGGTTGGAGCAGTAGTAGGCGCGGTAGTACCGCTTGCAAGTGGTAGTACCACCCTACCACCGCTGCTAGTGCCACCCAGGCTTGCGCTCCTGGGTCCCTTCCCCCTCGGAGGCTTCTGCTCAGAGTCTCCACTGTAGTACCGCTAGGGCTCACGGTAGTACCACTGCAGGCAGTGGTAGTACCGCTTTGCGCGGGCTGAAGTGAGGGTAACGGTTGGATTGTCTCCCCCACTATAAAAGGGGGTCTTCTTCTCCAAGAATACATACCTCTTTTCCCCCAAGCTCCATTGTTGCTCCAAAGCTTACTTCCGCCCGATCTCTCTCCCTAGCCAATCAAACTTGTTGATTTTCTAGGGATTGGTCTAGAAGGCCCGGATCTATGATAACCCACAAGTATAGGGGATCGCAATAGTTTTCGAGGGTAGAGTATTCAACCCAAATTTATTGATTCGACACAAGGGGAGCCAAATAATATTCTCAAGTATTAACAGTTGAGTTGTCAATTCAACCGCACCTGAAAGACTTAATATATGCAGCAAAGTATTCAGTTGCAAAGTAATGTGATAATAGCGGTAACGGTAGCAAAAGTAATAGTATTGGTTTTGTAGTGATTGTAACAGTGGCAACGGAAAAGTAACTAAGCAAAGAACAATATGTGAAAAGCTCGTAGGCAATGGATCGGTGATGGATAATTATGTCGGATGTGATTCCTCATGCAACAGCTATAACATAGGGTGACACAGAACTAGCGCCAGTTCATCAATGTAATGTAGGCATGTATTCCGAATATAGTCATACGTGCTTATGGAAAAGAACTTGCATGACATCTTTTGTCCTACCCTCCCGTGGCAGCGGGGTCCTATTGGAAACTAAGGGATATTAAGGCCTCCTTTTAATAGAGTACCAGACCAAAGCATTAACACATAGTGAATACATGAACTCCTCAAACTACGGTAATCACTGACAAGTATCCCGATTATTGTCACTTCGGGGTTAACGGATCATAACACATAATAGGTGACTATAGACTTGCAAGATAGGATGAAGAACTCACATATATTCATGAAAACATAATAGGTTCAGATCTGAAATCATGGCACTCGGGCCCTAGTGACAAGCATTGAGCATAGCAAAGTCATAGCAACATCAATCTCAGAACATAATGGATACTAGGGATCAAACCCTAACAAAACTAACTCGATTACATGATAAATCTCATCCAACCCATCACCGTCCAGCAAGCCTACGATGGAATTACTCAGCACGACGGTGAGCATCATGAAATTGGTGATGGAGGAAGGTTGATGATGACAATGGCGATGGATTCCCCTCTCCGGAGCCCCGAACGGACTCTAGATCAGCCCTCCCAGAGAGATTAGGGCTTGGCGGCGGCTCCGTATCATAAAACGCGATGAATCCTTCTCCCTGATTTTTTCTCCCCGAACGTGAATATATAGAGTTGGAGTTGAGGTCGGTGGAGCACCAGGGGGGCACGCCCAGGGGGGTAGGCGCGCCCCCACCCTCGTGGATAGGGTGTGGACCCCCTGGCCTTGATTCTTTTGCCAATATTTTTTATATATTCCAAAAATATTCTCCGTTGATTTTCAGGTCATTCCGAGAACTTTTATTTCTGCACAAAAAAACACCATGGCAATTTTGTCGAAAATAGCATTAGTCCGGGTTAGTTCCATTCAAATCATGCAAGTTAGAGTCCAAAACAAGGGCAAAAGTGTTTGGAAAAGTAGATACGTCGGAGACATATCAACTCCCCCAAGCTTAAACCTTTGCTTGTCCTCAAGCAATTCAGTTGACAAACTGAAAGTGATAAAAAAACTTTTACAAACTCTGTTTGCTCTTGTTGTTGTAAATATGTAAAGCTAGCATTCAAGGTTTCAGCAAAGATTATGAACTAACCATGTTCACAATAACATTTAGGTCTCATGCTTACTCATATCAATGGCATAATCAACTAGCGAGCAATAATAATAAATCTCGGATGACAACACTTTCTCAAAACAATCATAATACGATATAACAAGATGGTATCTCGCTAGCCCTTTCTGAGACCGCAAAACATAGATGCGGAGCACCCCTGAAGATCAAGGGCTGACCGGAAATTGTAATTCATGATAAAAGAGATCCAGTCATAGTCATACTCAATGTAAACTAACAATAATACATGCAAATGACAGCGGTGCTCTCCAACTGGTGCTTTTTAATAAGAGGATGATCACTCAACATGAAAGTAAATAGATAGGCCCTTCGTAGAGGGAAACATGGATTTGTAGAGGTGCCGGAGCTTGATTTTGAAATAGAGATGAATAATATTTTGAGCGGTATACTTTCATTGTCAACATAACAATCGAGAGATCTCGATATCTTCCATGCTACACACATTATAGGCGGTTCCCAAGTAGAATGGTAAAGTTTATACTCCCCGACCACCAACAAGCATCAATCCATGGCTTATCCGAAACAACGGGTGCCTCCAACTAACAACAATCCTGGGGGAGTTTTGTTTGCAATTATTTTGATTTGATTTGAGCATGGGACTGGGCATCCCGGTGACCGGCCATTTTCTCGTGAGTGAGGAGCGGAGTCCACTCCTCTTGAGAATAACCCGCCTAGCATGGAAGATACAGACAACCCTAGTTGATACATGAGATATTCAAGCATACAAAACATAATTTCATTTGAAGGTTTAGAGTTTGGCACATACAAAATTACTTGGAACGGCAGGTAGATACCGCATATAGGAAGGTATGGTGGACTCATATGGAATAACTTTTGGGGTTTATGGAGTTGGATGCACAAGCAGTATTCCTCCTTAGTACAAGTGAAGGCTAGAAAGAGACTAGGAAGCGACCAGCTAGAGAGCAAGAACAGTCATGAACATGCATTAAAATTAATAAACACTGAGTGCAAGCATGAGTAGGATATAAATCACCATGAACATAAATATCATGGAGGCTATGTTGATTTTGTTTCAACTACATGCATGAACATGTGCCAAGTCAAGCCACTCGAATCATTCAAAGGAGGATACCACCCTATCATACCACATCACAACCATTTTAATAGCATGTTGGCACACAAGGTATACCATTATAAACTCGAGGGCAGGGCTTTTCCTGCGCGGTAGGCGGCGGGGCAGTTCCGCCTAGTCGGTTCGACAGAGACGCGAGAAGACGAGGGAGTAGGCTGCTGCAAACGTAGGGCTGTGTGATTTGACAGCAAGTTACTGCTGGACAGGTGGGGCCTCGTGATCATGGGAGAATGGAAAGCCACTACCCTACCATTCGCACGCTGGCAATTCGCTCCTACTCGTCCCCGCACATCCTTCAATACTACGGCGGTTCGCTCCTAGTCGTCCCGTCCATTCACATTACGGTAGTTCCACTAATCCTAACCCTCCTCCCAAATCCATGGTGTCCCAAAACTCCACGATCGGCGGTGAGTACAAGGTTAGAACCATCACCGGCGATGAGTTCGACGTCATCTACACTCGTTCTTCTGCGATAGTGAAATGATGCCTTTCTCGCTTCAGACTCATGTTCGAAGACTCAGATGATGAGTGGGTCGCTGGGCTAGATGTTGAGTACACCACAGTCCTAGGACCAGAGAAGGATCTAAAGGACGAAGAGAGGAAGAAGCCCGCCATGATCCAGGTTTGCGTGCATGACTTATGCTTGGTCTACCACATATGCCATGCCGACCTTGAGTGCCAGGATTTTAAGGACTTCCTCCAGAGCAACCTAGTCAAATTTGTTACTGTAGACTTTGGTAACGACAAAGATATCCTGCGTCGGATGGGCCTCGTTGTAGGCAACGCCTTCGACCTCCAGAAGAATCGGCTGGTGTCCTCTCGTCAGCCTTCAATGCTGACCCTGGCAGGAGCCATGGTTCATCCTTCGTACGGTAAACTGGAGAAACCTCCATACACGTTTCATCGTCATGTACTAGATATAGACCACATCCACTACGCTGCAATGGATGGCTACCTTTGCTTCAATATCTACAAGGGTTGGATGAAGAGCAACAACCAAGTGTGCGGTTCAAGCAAAGAAGTATCGTCCAAGAGGAAGAGGGACAAGGACGAAGTCGAGGACGTGGACGAGGACTTCGAGTAAGGTGGCAGTGTCGTTGCTCATGGTGGTTCTAATGCAGTGTCTACCAGAATAGTTGCAAAGTTTAATTTCAGGTGTGCTTAATTTTATTTGAGGGGTGTGTTGTGCTGAGCCCCCAGCAGAACTATGTTATGTTTCTTCTCGTTACTTTAACTCTTCAGTACGTACATACTAGTATTTATTACATTTCATCTTTTATTTGGTATAGTACTACCACTCGTTTCTTCACATTATATACGTACAATATATATGGCCAACATCATATAGCCAGCAGTTTAGTTGTCAAAGAATTTCAGGGTGCTTAGTTTTGTCAAAGAATTCCAGGATACTTCGAGGGTGCTTGGATCCAAGGGACTTATTTTAGTATGACTAAAAATAGTCTCTTTAAGAGGCTAAAGTTCCAAGCACCCCTGACTAAAGAGGGGCTAAAACTAGTCTTGAGACTAATTTTTTAGTCAGGGGTACCCCTACTAAAATGTGGATTAATCCTCTCTCTACTCATTTAACTCCTCTCCTTTAACACAGGCGAGTTCTGGATTGGAGGGTTTGGAGGATAATAAATGCTCATTAACTTGATTTTAGCCTTTTTAGTATTTGGATCCAAGCATGGGTGAGGCTAGCATGTTTTAGTCCCACTAATTTTAGTCATGGGACTAAAACGTATCCAAGCACCCTCTTAGTTTTATTTGAGGGGTGGGTTGTGCTGGACACCATTATTGTGACTAGCCTTTTTAATAGTACTATATGCATAATTTGGCGACGAGCGCTCTCTATATGTACCACCTTTTTTTAATTTCAAGTTTTGCTCCATGGTGCAATCCATCGATACTACTGCTGTAAAAAAGTATACATTTTTTAAAAGGCTAGAGGGCGGGGAAGTCTAGCTTGGTCGGTTTCACGAGAGGCGAGGGCCTTTGTGATTTGACGGCTCATTACTGCTGGAAGGCGGGGCCTTGTGATTTGACTGCTCGTATAAATGCGCCGACGACCTGATCGAGGAGGAGCAAAGAACCATGCAGTATACTCAAGTTTTCCACTGGAGTAGTACTACGACAGAGGAGCACGAAACACGGTAGCCCAGTGCCATATGGTGATAAAAAATTATCTAATTTGCTAGTCATCTCATTGTTAGCATTGTTCTATTCATTCCCTAAAAAAATCATTGTTCTATTCATGCCTCGCAGAGAATGTGACACGTGCGGCGAAACACCCGAAGCAAAAGATGAAACACAGGAGCAAAAGAAGAAGGAAGATTATCACCCCAAATGATCTAATTCGCCGCGGAGTCATAACTGCTTCTTCATCGCCTCCAAGACCTCCATCTCCTTGCGCGTCTCCTCCGCCATCTTCTTCATTCTGTCCATGACGCGGGGTTTCTCGACGCGAGCCTTCATCATCTGTTCCACAGCCGCATTATGTACCTTGACAGCAGCCGCGTGCTCGATGTGGAGCTTCGCCAACTCCTCCTTCTGTTCCATGATGAGGGCCTATAGCATCTTCATCGAGGAACTACTATTCTCGTGCAGCTTCTTCCAGCCGGCGTTCTTCTCCTTCAACAGGTCGATCTCGTGGCAGAGCTTCGCCTTGTCCTCCTGAAGTCGCAGGATTTCACCAGTCGCCTTCTTCTCCGAGGCAATGCTCTTCTTCAGCAGCATCACCAAGCCGGCGGTCAACTCCCCCTGCTGATTGAGCTCATCGGGCATGTCTTCGAGGCTCTCCTTCAGCAACTCCATCAAGCCTTGGATGAACTCCTTCTGCTTATTGAGCTGATCGGGCATGCCGTCGAGGGATAACGACTCCAGCTCCGCCGGCTCGGCATGTTCACCTCCGCGGCTAGGGCGCTCCTGGGAGCCATCGTCTGCCCGTGAGAGATCTTTCGAGGTCTCTGCGTGGCGGCGAGCCCTCTTTTTTTTTCCGCAGCCTTGGTTGCCGCTCCCTTGTTACGAGTAGTTCTCGACCTAGAGCTCTGCTCACCGGCCATGGCAACGACGAACGAAGAAGAAGTACTTATGAGGAGGAAACATAGAGTAATTTTCGGTTAGGTAGTTCCCCTTTTTATAACCCAAGTACTAGAACTAGTAATAATACCTGCATAGTGGGAACACGTTCAGGTTTGGTACGTACTAGTAGGTGTGAGTAGGCTTTCGAATGTGATGGGAACAAGGTAAAGATTAATTACTGGTTTTGGTTTCGAGGCCCGAAATGGCTCCCGATGAGTTTAGCGGAACATAAATTTCAGGTACTACACTGCTCAAATGTGTAAATATTATGTTACTATCAAAAATTGGCACAAAATACGAAGGAGACCAATGGAAGTACTACTAGCAACCCATGAGTTAACTACTCGCATGCGCGCAGTGGAGTAATAATGTCTTTCTTCGGCCCTCACGTCCACTCAATTTCAACGCGCTGTATTAATTGACCATCAATGAAGTGAACGACTTTACACGCGTCAAATTATCACATGGGGTGGATCTTGGTACAAAATTGCATCCGCCCATGTACCCACGTGTGCGTGCGAGGGAATGAGTGCGTGCATGGCGTGCGTGCACATCTTCGCTTCGTGCATGTACCACCAGTATGGCTTAGGGAGGACGAGTACATTCTTCTGGAACCAGCAGCACGTCACTGTGATCAATCCACACAAGGAGGTCGCGACAATGCCTCCACATGTGCCACGTGGCTTCATGAACTGTAAGTGAGACAATGTGTAGCGTGCCATTGGTATTGTAATTTACGTGTTTTGCACATACTCGAAGTACTAGTAAGGTACACGTGCATTGCACGCATTAGATTTTGCAACCAAATTATGAATAAATACCACACTATAGCATGTAAGTTTTGAGTCATATATGCCTGATGTAGCCCTTCATTTAATTCTTATAGTTCATCTCATTCAAAATCAATTAGTTTTTATAAAAAAGCTAAGAACGCGGGAATAGGAAAAACATGGGATTATAGTGGAATGTCGTCTTGAATCCCACAGGATTGTACGAGTGTTTGATTGTGCATAGAAAAAAGGCAGAATTCTTTCAAAGAGGTTTGAGTGGATGGGATGTTTTCTATGAATCTTGTGCAAATGAATCATATGGAAAAATTCCTATGGTTTACAATCCTACGAATCAAACAACCAAGATAGGAAAAATTCCTAATGATTAGAACCCTCCAAAATTCCTTTGAGAATCCTTTGAATCAAAGAAGCCCTTAATCTATTTTATGATTCATGGAAGTAAAAACAAATAATGGCAATTCAACTAGAAAAAAAGTTTGGGCAGTTATGATACGGAAGATTCTAGAACAGAAGAGAACCACTGTTGTTTTGAGGTTTGTGCATTATGCTTAAGTTCAACCATGGAGTCTGCTAGATTGTACATGTGGCAAAATCTGGTGGGGGGGATAGAAGATGGTGCGAGGGGCCGAGTGGAGGGAGACTATGAAGGAATGCACAAGTGCGAGATTGATATTTAGAGAGAGAGGGGGCAAACACGTGCGCTGTTGCGCGCAGTGGCGGAGCCATGTCAAATAAATGAGCTAGGGGGCCAAGCACTGCTAATTCTTTACGAGGAGGGTCAATTCATGAACTTAAACCATTTTTAGCAGCAATTGTCTAATGATCACATTCATATTAGCCTCGATATATAGTGATGTTAGGGGGGAGGGGGGCAGGGCCCTTACTGCCCCTGTCTTCGCCATTGTGCACGCGTCTGAGAGATGAAGCGGAAGGCATGGATGATGAGAGGGGGACGTTGGATATATAATTAATGTGGGTGTATTAGCTATATATGTTAATCCTATATAGAGAGGTATAGATTGATCGATGTGGACGTGGGAAAGAGGGTGAGACCTCACTGGATATATCAATTGATCGGTTTGTGTGGAAAACTATGAAAGACCTAGCTATATACACACATACATAGAGGAACATCGATCGTTACGCATGCACGCGTGAGAGATAAAGAATGCCCGATATGATGGAGAGGGGGATGTGTGTGGGTGTGTGCCTTCATGGGAGACCGACCTGAAGAAAAAGATTGCATGCGTGCGATGGATAATGCCGACTGGTAGTGTGTGTGCATGCATGCACGAGAGCAAGTTAGTGGTACAATTATAAAGAGAAGACTACTGCGTGGGTGTAAAATAATAGGTGAAGTCATAATCAATGTAAAGTTGAATTCAAATATTTGAATAAGAGATCCTGATGTTTGAAACCCATGCATTCATGAATATAACGGAGATCTGCGCGGTGTGGTTTGGAAACGAGCATGTTGTAATGTATACACATTGAACAAGGTCAGACTGATTTGAATTTGAGATACCGATGGCAGACATCATTTGGCCACATCGCATCCGTGCATGGACATACTATTCTAATTGGAGATGATGGGCGGCTTTCGCATCACATATCTATATCTATACCCCTATATATATTATATATTATATATTTTTATATTGTTTGCGGGTAACTTTAACTTTGAAAGATGGTCGTTGGATGAGGCGAATCCGATGGTCAAAAGATGGCAAATTTGAGCACTACTGGCCGTTGGATATCATCTAGATTCCACCAGATTTCGCCACATGTATAATCTAGAAGACTCCATGGTTGAACTTAAGCATAATGCACAAACATAAAAACACAAGCACTTCTTATTTGTTTTAGAATCTTCCGTATCATAATTGCCCAAATGTTTTTCTACATGATTTGCCATTATTTGTTTTTACTTTATGTCTTATGACGCACAATTCCATGAATCTTAAAATAGATTAGCTTTCTTATAAAAACTAGATGATTTTGAATGAAATGAACTATAAGAATTAAACGAACATCTACATCATGCATATATGACTCAAAGCTTGCATGCTATAATGTGGTATTTATTCATAATTTGGTTGCCAAATCTCATGCGTGCAATGCACATGTACCTTACTCTAGTCTAAATGGTGTTTGTGTGTGTGTTGTGCGTGTTGAGGTGCAAATTGTCTTTTTTTGGGGTACACGTTAAGCTTGTTGTTCCGAAATTTCAAGCCGCGCCTTGTTATGCCGAAAATTCAAGCTAGCGTCTTTGTCTATCGTGCTGCGAAACTCCCGCCTCTTCAACCCGCGCCTTGTTAGCCCGAAATATTTAAGATATATCTTTGTCTCATTGTGCTCCGACAACTCCCTCCATCTCAACCCGCGCCTTGCTATTCCGAAATTACAACGCGCATGAAAACTCCCACCTCCTATGAAATCCCGACACGTGAAATGCCCGTGGTACCCCTGAACCGAAAGAACCGCCTCAAATCGGTGGGGGTACTTTCGTAACTTACCCCACATTTCGGAAAAGTGCATCTCTAAGCCATGGTTCCCCACTGCCATCCCATCCGCCCACCTATTCGTACACCGAGGCCGCGAAAACCCGCGACGAAACCCCACACCCTGCTCCGTCCGCCACCTAGCCGGAGCCTCTTCCCCGATGACGTCGTCCACAGCAACAGCTCAACGTCTCTCATCCACCATGCCGGATGAGGATCCGTCGTTGATCTCATCGTCCTGCCGGTTTAGCCACCCCGTCCTCCACATCCAAGGAGCTGCCCCGACGTTCCCCTCATCTTTTGCGCCACCTCCATTCCCACACCGCCGTCTTCACCTGCACCACTGGAAGAGCATCATCATCACCGTTTCCTCGGATGAAGCTGAGGCCTAATCGGCGCCACCAAAGAGGTTGTACACTAATCACCGCATTTTCTTCTTGATTCGATCTCACGGTGCTGCCGACGCTCGGTCCCGAGCCAACACGGCGCGACTCCATCCACAGTGGTGTCGCCGGCCACTTCCTCCACGGTGTCGCTCCCTCGGCGGCGATGTCCACATCAGTAGGAGCTGCTGCTGCTTTAGCTCTCGCTCGCGCTGCTGCTCTGCTCTTGCTCTCGGTCCCCTGCCTGGTCTACTCTTGCTATTGCTCTTGCTCGCGCTGCTGGTCTCGCTCTTGCTTGCAATGCTGCTCCGATTTAGCTACACTTCAG
>NC_057797.1:453371629-453401699 GCF_018294505.1 Triticum aestivum
TACCCCACTATCTATCTTAGGGTTCAGGATGGGGGCGGTGGTCACCGGCGGTGGCGTGGGGATCGCCGGAGAAAAAGCTCGGCACGAGGGGGGGGGGCTAGAGGGATGGCCGAGGCGGCTACGGACCGGCGGTGGGGAGTGTTTTCGAGGCGGGCGAGGCGGCACACCGCCGGCCGCGGGCGGCGGGGGGCTGCTGTTTGGCCGGTGGTGGCCGGCGGCTCAGGGGGGTGGAGGTTGAAGATGAACCGCAGGCCCTTGATTTCATATCCAACGGCTGCAAAATCGACTGACCAGAGATGAAAAAGTCAGTCGACCGACGTGTAGCCTCACCTTGCTAGTGCGTTCAGTTTCGACAGCAAAATTTTGTTTCGACAGTTAAGTTTAGTTTCGATAGTTAAGTTCAGTTTCGACAGTTAAATTCAGTTTCAACAGTTAAGTTCAGAGATGAGCGGCTGATGTATTTTACATCTAGCACTTTGTGGTTATGTACGTCATGTATTGGAGATGCTATTAGAATTCCACTCAGGTTAACGTTGTTCGTTGTCTCTCTTGTCCTGCTTCAGCCTCGGCGTTGTACAACTCATCGGAGCTGCTCCAACGACGAAACCCTCCATCACAGCGGAGTAGTACCTCGGGCTCCATCTCCAGACGCCTAAGATCTTCTTCCCCTCCTCCGACAGCCAAGTCAGCCGAAGCATCCTCACCGGCCAACCCAATCACGCTGAGATCGACATGGCTTCGCCAAAGAGGTTGTACACTTGTTGCATCTCTTTTTTTACTCTACATGTTATATATATTGTCCACTGAGCACTCGTAGTAACGGGAAATACGATTATTTTATCCTACTATATGACAAGCAGTGAGGTACCAGGCAACTTAGCTATCCGTGATGGACTCTCTTGAATGCCATCATTATTTATCTCTGCGCGTTTGAGCTGTGCATTTGTCGATGGGCCTGGGAGTTGAGCTAGTATGGCAGTGGCCTGAGTCCAAAGTAATAGAAGTAGCACAAAAACATTTTTTAGTGTAGGATTTTCCTTGCTCAAGCCTACCCACTAGAATCGCCAGTGCTTGAAAGGAAAAGTGAATGAAAAACATCAGAATTGGAAAGTTTCCTATGGTACTACTTTTCATGAATTTGGTGCAAAGGAATGGAGCAAAGGAAAACTGTAGGATTTGTTCCTTTAGTGTCTCCTTGAAAGAAAAACCGTAGGAATTCTAATTTCCACTTCTCCTCCTTTTCATATTCCTATTCATCAAGCACAAGACTCAGAGATAGTAGCATAATAGCATTATAACCGTACATTTTCTTGTGGTTTGACTTAATCTCACCATGCTTTTTTGCATCCTGTGATCTTCCAATTGTTGTGAATCAAAAAACCAGATTGGCAGAAATCCTGTGTTTTTAAATTCTCTGTTTTGCATGTGCATTCTTATCCTATTCCTGTCTATTTCCTATCCCCGCATTGTTAGAATCCTCAAATTCAAACAAGCCCTTACTCAATTACTTCTGTTACAGATATGTGTCAAAGAAAACCTTGTGTGGTTTGTCCTGCTCCTACGGTGCTGTGTTCCACCCCAGCTCAGCTGCTCCAACGACGGAAGGGTTCACCACAGCAGGGATCCGCTCTCCAGACTGTCTTTCGCCGCCTCAGATCTTCTTCCCCGCCGCTGGCAGCCACGGCAACTGCATTACCATCATCAATTGAGCAGATGACCTTGAGGACTACACGGGTCCGCAAGAGAGGTCGCACTCTTCCATGTCTGCTTACGTTATGCGTCGCTTAATATGATGACATGCTACATTATCGTCGTGTTTACCTATTAGACTCCGAGTCAGGTCCAAACTAATGCTGAAACTTGAGTTTTTAAATGGTTGTGGGGTACATATTGGGGCAGCAATCAGTACTATCTGTCTACAATCTGGTTAATCTCCGGTGTCTACTATGAGTTTCATGTTGGGTGCAAACAAACATTAAAGGATCCATTATCTGTATTTTTTAACTAAAGCTATTATCTGCCTTCTATCATTGGTTTTGGGTCTATCCATAGTTTGCTACCATCACTCTGGATTTGTGCATGCACTCCCTACATAATCTCACTATGTTTTATTCCTATGCATGTCAGTTATTGTACACAATGGAACTGAACATGTAGAGCAAAAGAGACGAGCCTTGCGTGGCAATGAAATTTCATGCAGAAGTCATTCCATGGTGGGCGCAAAGGCATGCCCCCCTCCACCCATTTCGGATCGTAATCAAGAGGAAGATAACTGTTCTGAGGGGGATTCAGAAGGAGAAGACCACTCCTATTTACCCCATGAGGTCTTCGCTCTAACTTGGCATGCTGATGTTGGTAATATCATGCATATGGTGCCTTGCATTGCTTACTGTATACATTAAAGATGTCATCTGCTTAGTTTAGACATGCTTTGTGTCAATGCCATCTATTTAATTTCTTTATCGTATATGTGAATCATGCAATGCTATCTTGTCTAGCCAGGCATCATATATGTGAATTTTGCAATGCCACCCTGGTTAGCCAGTCATCTTATATGTTAATTATATCATGCCATCATTTTTTATTACGTGTTAAATTTGTCAACAATTTTAGTACATTCAATTACTCTTCCTGTGCATCAGCCATTCGGCACGGTCATGGAAAAATCTGGAGTGGAAACAAGGTCTTTAAAGCAGACAATGCTATCTGACGAAGCGCATGTCTTGCTGGTTACCGATAGCTCCTCAGAGGAGGATTCAGAGATAGATGACCAGTCATATCCCCCCCCCCCCGAGGTGCATGCCCTAACTTGGCAGGGTTATGTTGCTCATATCGTGCGTATGGTATCTTGCATTGCTATGTCATTTGCTTAGTTTAGACATGCTTTGTGTGAATGCCACCTGTTTAGTGTCTAATTACCATATATGTAAATTATGCAATGCCATCTTGTTGCAAGACATTATATATGTGAATTATGCAATGTTATCTTGTTGCAAGGCATTATGTATGTGAATTATGCAATGCCATGCTGTTTAGGCAAGCGTCATATATGTGAATTATATCATGGCGTCCTTTTTTTGTATTTCTCATTGCTTTTGTCGACAATGTTTGTATATTCAACTACTCTTCCTGTGCATCAGCCATTTGAATTGGTGATGGAGAAATCTGGAGTGAAAACAAGGTCTTCAGAGCAGACAATGCTACTTGCTGAAGCAGATATCTTGCTGGTTACAGATAGCTCTTCAGAGGAGGATTCAGAGGCAGATGACCAGTCCTATTATCCCCTTGAGGTGTATGCTCAAACTTGGCAGGGTTATATTACTCATATAATGCATATGTTGTATTGCAATGCTTAGTTTTTACATTATATACACAATATTGAATGCCATCTCCTTAGTTGACACATCATATATGCGATTGCCCTCTGCTCACTTCCTTAGTATATAAATCATATATTTGAATTATGTCATGCCATGATGTTTACATAGACAACATGTATCTGAATTATGGCATGCCAACCCATTTTCTAAAGACATAATATAGTTATATCATCTCATCCTGTTTACATAGTCATCATATTTTAAATTATGTCATTCTATCCATGAATTATATCATGCCATCATGTTTCCATCGACGGCATGTTTGTGATTTATGGCATGCCAACCACTTTAATAGACACATCGCATAATTATATCATGTCATCCTGTTTACATAGTCATCATATTTTGAAGTATGTCATTCTATCCTATTTAGTTAGCCATCATACATGCGAAATTGTGTCATGATATCCTGTTTAATTAGCCATCATATATGTGAAATTATGTCCTGCTATTCTATTTGCTTAGACAACATAAATGTGAATTATTTCATGCCCTGTTTTCTTCCCTACTATCCATTGCACCTGTCTATCTTACAATGTCTGTACATTCAATTACTTTTCTTGTTTATCAGCCATTTCAATTGGAGGGAGTGATGGCAGTATCTGTGGGAGTAAAAACACGGTCTTCAGAAAAGATCGTTCTACCTGTCGATGCAGATAGAACCACGGTTGTACTTGCCCAAGAACCAGCCCCACCACACATAACCCACACTCATGTAGATTGTACCCCTACCCAGTTGGACAAAGAACCAGCTACACCCCTTCTAACCCCAACCCCAGCAGATAGACACCCAGTTCCCGTTGACACAACACCGTCTCCACCACAGAGCACCCAAACACGAGCAGTTAGTAAGGCAACTGCAGTGCCCAAATCATGAGGACCACCACTCCGAACCCGAAGTCAACGCTTAAAGCAGAAGAAGAATTGTTCTCAGGTCATGTTCCGTAGCTATGGTTCATACTACTTTGCTCTTGCATCACTATATTTACTGATACCAACTAATTTCAAATTTGAAGGATGCAATTGAAACTCCAATGGCGCAACAGGTATGTTTTAAACCTGTTTCTTCAACGTGTTTGGCTATTTGCTGTTGTAACTTGCTCTATGTTGATTTCAGTTTCAATTGAATAAACAGTTATGTTCTCATGCCATGCACATTACAAGTGTTGTTATTGCTGTGTAGTTTCCCACACTTATATTCTGTCTATGCTGCTTTGTCTTAAATAGATATGATTCGAATTGTATCTATCTTGATTTGGCAACATAAACTACAATGATATAGACCATACAGTGACCATACTACATAGATATATGTTTGTTTCATGCTGTTATCCTATCCACCTTACTACTGATCTGGTTTACCAAAATGAGTTTCATATACTACATTGTAAACCTGAGATGTGTTTGTTTGTTTCTCTTTTAGAATGCAGATAAAATATTGGAGAAGAGTACCCTGTTATGCAATGGTAAAGGAAGTAATGCAGATAAGGTTCAAGATAGTGAGACATCCCTATTGGTCTCCAAGAAAGCTGATAAAACTATATTGAAGACACTGAGACAAGCCCAAAGTCCTGTCTTGATGTAGTGTTCGAGTTACTAGCTACCACTGCTGGCACCAGCTCTTTGAACTCATTGCCTGAATCAGTTCGGCTTCTTGAGTCTCAACTTCAAGTTGAAAGACATCGATCAGATGTTATGCGACAGGAAGCCAAAGTACTAAGGAAGTCCCTGCAGAATTCAGATGCATACTTTCTGGTGCAACAACAAGCGCTGGAGGACTTAAACACCAAACAAGAGAAAGTTAATAAGCTTGCTAAGCATCTTGCCAGCATTATGGGTACCCAGGATATTGTTTCTTGAGCTCTTCTGAAGTGGTTTTAGTTCTGGACTTGTTTTGCTGCGGCGTTTATATGCTGCTGTGTTCCCTATATTTGCACTGGTGGTAAACTTTGATGCCCAGTGGATGTAATATGTGTAATAGCCGTGATAGCCTAGTGTAAGTTGCTTACTTATTTATTTCCTTGTTCTCTTGTTTATTTGTTTGCTTGTAATCAGTGCAGTTCTTTTTCTGCGGTTTGCTAGTGGCTGCAATAACCTATTTTTTAAAACTAGGCCACAATAACCATGGGCTAATATTTACTGTAGTGACACTGGGCCTCCTACGGGGCCGTAGAAACAGTGGGCCTTCCACGGGCCATATAAACAGTGGGCCTTCTACGGGCCGTAGAAACAATGGGCCTTCTACAGGCCGTAGAAACAATGGGCCTTCTACGGGCCGTATCATCAATGGGCCTTATACGGGTCGTATGATCGATTGGCCAAACATGGGCCAAACAGACCGCATTCTGGCCGTAAACAGGCTAGAGTTGGAATCGTCCGTTCATGGGCCGACCATAATGGGCCATCGTTAATAGGCCGTATTTGATGACGCTATGAAAACGGCCCAATGTATTAACGGACCACAAACGGGCCGACTGTAACCACGGGCTGAATTTGGCCCACAAGCAGAAAATGACAGTAACGGGCCGTAAGTAAACAAATCCTGGAAAATAGCCCAAGAATAAATGGGCTCTGAGAAGGCCGAAAGATAACATGGGCTGGAAACGGCCCAACGGAATAACGGGCCGTTAATGGGTATAAGTGATACATTGTTCTTTACGGGCCAGTTTCACCACGGGCCGTTAATGGGTGTAAAGTGATACACTATTCATTACGGGCCAGTTTCACCACGGGCCGTTAATAGGACAAGAGTTACATAGGGCCTCATATGGGCTGAAAGACGTCATGGGCCATACATGGGCCAGAAGTGAAAACGGGCTGGAATCATATTGGATGGCCCAGATGACGCTACTAGGCCTAATTCGAATAGGGCGTAACGGGCCTTGGGTTATCGGGCTGTAAATGGGCTATATGCGAACAGGCCGTTAACAGGCTTTCCATGGGCTGGCCCGCCACCTTTTGACCAAGTCAAACGGGCCGGCCTTTTCACAGATATGGGCCTCTGTTGGGCCGTGCCACGTGTCGACGTATCATAGGCGCCTTCTGTCCAATGAGTGGATGACATCTGTCCCAGCGATGAGCCGACACGTGTTTCCTCCAGCCAATGATGATTTTACACATGGAAAATCCCCATTGGTCGGGGCTGTTAATGGGTTATCGGATCCAAAACCCGACCCGATAGCTTAATGACGTTCCGTTACGGTGGATGCCACGTGTCAATCACCCTTGACGAAAGCACTTCTGTGATGCGCGATTTATCGTCATTGAAGTGGACACTTCCGTGATGATAATTTTGGTAATGTCATGGAACACTTGTATGACAGCACAGGTATGACTATCTTGAATCTGTCATAAAATCGTCATGGATGTACATGCAATGACAGAAAACACGACCTACTATGACAAACATGTATCATCACAGAAGTGTATTTTTTTGTAGTGGAAGTTGGTGAGGCCTGCATTCTCAGCCAAATAATAAAAATCTTCATAAATCTCGGCTTCTCTCAAGAACTCAACACAAGGCCATTCACACGGCCGAACTTCCGCAGTACGAGGGAGATTATATTTGGGCTTCTTATTCTCTTCACTTTGCTTATCCTTCGAGCTTTGGCTCGAAGAGCCCCTCAAAAATCTCTTCATCTTTTTCTGAAATTTTCTGAAATTTTTAGTAACTCAAAATAAAAGTGAACCAAACTCAACAAAATTGATAGCAACTACTCCTATAAGTGCCCAGAGGCCATATCATGCATTAAAACTACTTTTGACCACATAAATTTGACATGCATGCTCAAGAACAGGGTCACCTAAGCAGCAAAAATTTGCAATAAATAAAGCACTAGAGCAAAAACTAACTGGACCATTGGAAGAGTCACATACCGAAGAACAATTCCCCAAAGCAGTTTTCTGAATGGAGCTTTGAGCAAGGAGATCAAAAATGGTAGCAAGATGAGCTAGAACATGGGTTTGAGCTGGTGGATGATTTTTTTGGAGGAAGACGAAGTGTGTGGGTGCAAGAATAAGTGGAGGGGACCCACGTGGGGTCCACGAGGCAGGTGGCGCGCCCTCCACCCTCGTGGGCACATGGTGGGTTCCCCTGGTGTGTTCTGAGTGCCAATAATTCTTAAATATTCTATAAAAAATCATATTAAATTTTCAGGGCATTTGGAGAACTTTTATTTTCAGGGTATTTTTTATTGCAAGGATAATTCAGAAAATAGACAGAAAATAATATTTTTACTTTATTTAATCTAAATAACAGAAAGTAAAAGGAGGGTACAGAGAGTTGTGCTTTCTAACTTCATCCATCTCATGCTCATCAAAAGGAATCCACTAACAAGGTTGATCATGTCTTGTTAACAAACTCATTCCGAATTGCATTAAACCGGAGAAATTTAGAATAACACTAGGTTACCTCAACTGGGATATGCACATCCCCAACAATAAGAATATCATATTTCTTCTTGACAGTAGGAAGAGGAAAATCAAAACCTCCAATAGTAATCGTTGGAATTTTTCCAATAAAATTGATACTGTGGACTTGAGGTTGTTTCCTCAAAAAGTGTATCGTATGCTCATTACCATTAACATGAAAAGTGACATTGCCTTTGTTGCAATCAATAACAGCCCCTGCAGTATTCAAAAAGGGTCTTCCAAGAATAATAGACATACTATCTTCCTCGAGAATATCAAGAATAACAAAGTCCATTAAAATAGTAACGTTTGCAACCACAACAGGCACATCCTTACAAATACCGACAGGTATAGCAGTTGATTTATCAACCATTTGCAAAGATATTTCAGTAGGTGTCAACTTATTCAAATCAAGTCTATGATATAAAGAGAGAGGCATAACACTAACACCGGCTCCAAGATCACATAAAGCAGTTTTAACATAGTTTCTCTTAATGGAGCATGGTATAGTTGGTACTCCTGGATCTCCAAGTTTCTTTGCTATTCCACCCTTAAAAGTATAATTAGCAAGGATGGTGGAAATTTCAGCTTCCGGTATCTTTATTTTATTAGTAACAATATCATGTACTTAGCATAAGGGTTCATTTTAAGCATATCAGTCAAACGCATACGCAAAAAGATAGGTCTAATCATTTCAGCAAAGCGCTCAAAATCCTCATCATCCTTTTTCTTAGATGGTTTAGGAGGAAAAGGCATGGGTTTATGAACCCATGGTTCTCTTTCTTTACCGTGCTTCCTAGCAACGAAGTCTCTCTTTATCATAACGTTGATTCTTTGATTGTGGGTTATCAAGATCAACAACAGGTTCAATCTCTACGTCATTGTCATTGCTAGGTTGAGCATCAACTTGAACATCATCATTAACATTATCACTAGGTTCATGTTCATTACCAGATTGTGTTTCAGCCTCAGAAATAGAAATATCATTGGGATTCCCAGGTGTGTCTACAACAGGTTCACTAGAAGCATGCAAAGTCCTATCATTTTTCTTTTTCTTCTTCTTAGAAGAACTAGGTGCATCAATATTAGTCCTCTGAGAATCTTGCTCAATTCTCTTAGGGTGGCCCTCAGGATACAAAGGTTCCTGAGTCATTTTACCCCCTCTAGTCATAACTCTAACAGCATTATCATTTTTATTATTATTATTTAATTCATTGAATAAATCATTCTGAGCCTTAAGTACTTGCTCTACTTGAGTGGTGATAACCCACAAGTATAGGGGATTGCAATAGTTTTCGAGGGTAGAGTATTCAACCCAAATTTATTGATTCGACACAAGGGGAGCCAAAAAATATTCTCAAGTATTAGTAGCTGAGTTGTCAATTCAACCACACCTGGATAACTTAACATCTGCAACAAAGTGTTTTGTAGCAAAGTAATATGATAGTAGTGGTAACGATGGCAAAAAGTAACGGTAGCAAAAGTAATATTTTTGGGTTTTATAGTGATGGTAATAGTAGCAACGGAAAAGTAAATAAGCGAAGAACAATATATGGAATGCTCGTAGGCATTGGATCGGTAATGGAGAATTATGCCGGATGCAATCGATCATGTAATAGTCATAACCTAGGGTGACACAGAACTAGCTCCAGTTCATCAATGTAATGTAGGCATGTATTCCGAATATAGTCATACATGCTTATGGAAAAGAACTTGCATGACATCTTTTGTCCTACCCTCCCGTGGCAGCGGGGTCCTATTGGAAACTAAGGGATATTAAGGCCTCCTTTTAATAGAGTACCAGACCAAAGCATTAACACATAGTGAATACATGAACTCCTCAAACTACGGTAATCACCGACAAGTATCCCGATTATTGTCACTTCGGGGTTAACGGATCATAACACATAATAGGTGACTATAGACTTGTAGGATAGGATCAAGAACTCTCATATATTGATGAAAACATAATAGGTTCAGATCTGAAATCATGTCACTCGGGCCCTAGTGACAAGCATTAAGCATAGCAAAGTCATAGCAACATCAATATCAGAACATAGTGGATACTAGGGATCAAACCCTAACAAAACTAACTCGATTACATGATAAATCTCATCCAACTCATCACCGTCCAGCAAGCCTATGATGGAATTACTCACGCACGGCGGTGAGCATCATGAAATTGGTGATGGAGGAAGGTTGATGATGATGATGGCAATGGATTCCCCTCTCCGGAGCCCCGAACGGACTCCAGATCAGCCCTCCCGAGAGAGTTTAGGGCTTGGCGGCGGCTCCGTTTTGTAAAACGTGATGAATCCTTCTCTCTGGTTTTTTTCTCCCCGAAAGTGAATATATGGAGTCAAGGTTGAGGTCGGTGGAGCGTCAGGGGGCGCATGAGGCACGGGGCGCGCCCCCCACCCTCGTGGACAGGTGGAGGCCCCCCTGACGTGGATCCTTCTTCCAGTATTTTTTATATATTCCAAAATAATTCTCCATTTATTTTCAGGTCATTCTGAGAACTTTTATTTCTGCACAAAAATAACACCATGGCAATTCTGCTGAAAACAGCGCCAGTCCGGGTTAGTTCCATTCAAATCATGCAGGTTAGAGTCCAAAAAAGGGCAAAAGTGTTTGGGAAAGTAGATACGACAGAGACGTATCAACTCCCCCAAGCTTAAACCTTTGCTTGTCCTCAAGAAATTCAGTTGATAAACTGAAAGTGATAAAGAAAAACTTATACGAACTCTGTTTGCTCTTGTTTTTGTAAATATGTAAAGCCAGCATTCAAGTTTTCAGCAAAGATTATGAACTAACCATATTCAAAAATAACATTTAGGTCTCATGTTTACTCATATCAATAGCATAATCAACTAGCGAGCCATAACAATAAATCTCGGATGACAACACTTCCTCAAAACAATCATAATATGATATAACATGATGGTATCTCGCTAGCCCTTTCTGAGACCGCAAAACATAAATGCAGAGCACCTTTAAAGATCAAGGACTGGCTAGACATTGTAATTCATGGTAAAAGAGATCCAGTCAAGTCATACTAAATGTAAACTAACAGTAATGGATGCAAATGACAGCGGTGCTCTCCAATTGGTGATTTTTAATAAGAGGATGATGACTCAACATAAAAGTAAATGGATAGGCCCTTCGCAGAGGGAAGCAGGGATTTGTAGAGGTGCCAAAGCTCGGTTTTGAAATAGATATGAATAATATTTTGAGCGGTATACTTTCATTGTCAACATAACAACTGAGAGATCTCGATATCTTCCATGCTACACCCATTATAGGTAGTTCCCAAACAGAATGGTTAAGTTTATACTCCCTCTCCACCAACAAGCATCAATCCATGGCTTGCTCGAAACAACGAGTGCCTCCAACTAACGAGAGTCCCGAGGGAGTTTTGTTTGCAGTTATTTTGATTTGATTTGCATAAAGCATGGGACTGGGCATCCCGGTGACCAGCCATTTTCTCGTGAGTGAGGAGCGGAGTCCACTCCTCTTGAGAATAACCTGCCTAGCATGGAAGATACAGACAACCCTAGTTGATACATGAGCTGTTCGAGCATACAAAACAGAATGTTCATTTGAAGGTTTAGAGTTTGGCACATACAAATTTACTTGGAACAGCAGGTAGATACCATATATAGGTAGGTATGGTGGACTCATATGGAACAACTTTGGGGTTTATGGAGTTGGATGCACAAGCAGTATTCCCGCTTAGTACAAGTGAAGGCTAGAAAAAGACTGGGAAGCGACCAGCTAGAGAGCGACAACAGACACGAACATGCATTAAAATTAATCAACACCGAATGCAAGCATGAGTAGGATATAATGCACCATGAACATAAATATCGTAGAGGCTATGTTGATTTTGTTTCAACTACATGTGTGAACATGTGCCAAGTCAAGCCACTCAAATCATTCAAAAGAGGATACCACCCTATCATACCACATCACAACCATTTTAATAGCATGTTGGCACGCAAGGTAAACCATTATAAGCTCCTAGCTAATTAAGCATGGCATAAGCAACTACAATCTCTAATTGTTATTGCAAACATGTTTATTCATAATAGGCTGAATCAGAAACGATGAACTAATCATATTTACAAAAACAAGAGAGGTCGAGTTCATACCAGCTTTTCTCATCTCAATAAGTTCATCATATAATCATCATTATTGCCTTTCACTTGCACGACCGAATAGTGTGGATAATAATAATAGTGCACGTGCATTGGACTAAGCTGGAATCTGCAAGCATTCAATTCAAGAGAGAAGACAAGTTAACATGGGCTCTTTGTTAGATCAACAATAATGCATATAAGAGCCACTCAACATTTTAATCATGGTATTCTCCTCTCGACCCCCAAAGAACTGTTGGGGAACGTAGCAATAATTCAAAAAAATTCCTATATGTCACCAAGATCAATCTAGGAGATACTAGCAAAGAGAGAGAGGGAGTGCATCTTCATACCCTTGAAGATCGCTAAGCGGAAGCGTTACAAGAATGCGGTTGGTGGAGTCGTACACGCAACGATTCAGATCGTGGTCGATTCCGATCTAAGCGTCGAACAACGGCGCCTCCACGTTCAACACACGTACATCCCGGGGACGTCTCCTCCTTGATCCAGCAAGGGGAGAGGAGAAGTTGAGGGAGAACTCCGACAACACGATGGCGTGGTGGTGATGGAGCTCGTGGTTCTCCGGCAGGGCTTCGCCAAGCGCTACAGAGGAGGAGGAGGTGTAGGAGAGGAGAGGGGCTGCACCAGGGGAAGGGTTGCGGCTACCCCGTCTCTTCCTCACTATATATAGGGGGAAGGGGGGTGGAGGAGGCGCCCTAGGGTTCTGATACGTCCATTTTGCATCATGCTTTTATATCTATATTTATTGCATTATGGGCTGCTATTACACATTATGTCACAATACTTATGCCTATTCTCTCTTATTTTACAAGGTTTACATAAAGAGGGAGAATGCCGGCAGCTGGGATTCTGGGCTGGAAAAGGAGAAAATATTAGAGACCTATTTTGCACAGCTCCAAAAGTCCTGAAACATCATGGAAGTCATTTTTAGAATATATAAAGAATACTGAGTGCAAGAAGTTCACCAGGGGGGCCACACCCTGTCCACGAGGGTGGAGGGCGCGCCCTACCCCCTGGGCACACCCCCTACCTCGTGGGCCCCATGGTGGCCCTCCGATGACCATCTTCTGCTATATGGAGTCTTTCGATGAGGAAAAAAAATCATAAGCCATCTTTCCGGACGAGACTCCGCCGCCACGAGGCGGAACCTTGGCGGAACCAATCTAGGGCTCCGGCGGAGCTGTTCTGCCGGGGAAACTTCCCTCCGGGAGGGGGAAAACATCGCCTTCGTCACCACCAATGCTCCTCTCATCGGGAGAGGGCAATCTCCATCAACATCTTCACCAGCACCATCTCCTCTCAAAACCCTAGTTCATCTCTTGTATCCAATTCTTGTCTCCAAGTCCGGGATTGGTACCTGTGGGTTGTTAGTAGTGTTAATTACTCCTTGTAGTTGATGCTAGTTGGTTTATTTGGTGGAAGATCATATGTTCAGACCCTTTATGCATATTAATACCCCTCTTATTATGAACATGAATATGCTTTGTGAGTAATTACGTTTGTTCCTGAGGACATGGGAGAAGTCTTGCTATTAGTAGTCATGTGAATTTGGTATTCGTTCGATATTTTGATGAGATGTATGTTGTCTCTCCTCTAGTGGTGTTATGTGAACGTCGACTACATGACACTTCACCATTATTTGGGCCTAGAGGAAGGCATTGGGAAGTAATAAGTAGATGATGGGTTGCTAGAGTGACAAAAGCTTAAACCCTAGTTTATGAGTTGCTTCGTAAGGGGCTGATTTGGATCCATATGTTTCATGCTATGGTTAGGTTTACCTTAATACTTTTGTTGTAGTTGCGTATGCTTGCAATAGAGGTTAATCATAAGTGGGATGCTTGTCCAATTAAGGGCAGTACCCAAGCACCAGTCCACCCACATACCAAATTATCAAAGTACCGAACGCGAATCATATGAACGTGATGAAAACTAGCTAGACGATATTCCCATGTGTCCTCGGGAGCACTTTACATCATATAAGAAATTGTCCAGGCTTTTCCTTTTCTACAAAAAGGATTGGGCCACCTTGCTGCACTTTATTTACTTGTGTTACTTGTTACAAATTATCCTATCACAAAACTATCTGTTACCTATTATTTCAGTGCTTGCAGAGAATACCTTGCTTAAAACTGCTTATCATTTCCTTTTGCTCCTCGTTGGGTTCGACACTCTTACTTATTGAAAGGACTACGATAGATCCCCTATACTTGTGGGTCATCAAGACTCTTTTATGGCACCGTTTCCGGGGAGTGAAGCGCCTTTGGTAGGTGGAATTTGGTAAGGAAAAAAAATTATATAGTGTGCTGAAATTTACTGTCACTTGTTACTATGGAAAGTAATCCTCTGAGGGGCTTGTTCAGGGTATCTTCACCCCGACCATTAGAGCAAAGAGTTGCTCCTCAACCTACTGAACCTACTGAAAATGAAAATGTCTGCTTTGAAATTCCTTCGGATATGATAGAAAAACTGCTAGCTAAACCTTTTGCAGGAGATGGAACATTACATCCTGATGAGCACCTAATATATGTGGATGAAGTTTGTGGATTATTTAAGCTTGTAGGTGTGCCCGAAGATGTTATTAAGAAGAAGGTCTTCCCTTTAGCTTTGAAGGGAGATGCATTGACATGGTATAGGCTATGTGATGATACGTGGTCATGGAACTACAAACGATTGAAATTGGAATTTCATCAGAAGTTTTATCCTACGCATCTTGTTCATCGTGATCGCAATTATATATATAATTTCTGGCCTCGCGAAGGAGAAAGCATCGCTCAAGCTTGGGGGAGGCTTAAATCAATGTTATATTCATGCCCCAATCATGATCTCTCAAGAGAAATGATTATTCAAAATTTTTATGCTTGGCTTTCTGAGAACAATCGCACCATGCTCGATACTTCTTGTGCTAGCTCTTTTATGATGAAGACTATTGAATTCAAATGGGATTTATTGGAAAGAATTAAATGCAACTCTGAAGATTGGGACCTCAACGAAGGTAAGGAGTCAGGTATGACACCTAAGTTTGATTGTGTTAAATCTTTTATGGATATCGTGTTTTCCGTAAGTTTAGCACTAAATATGGACTTGACTCTGAGATAGTAGCCTCTTTCTGTGAATCTTTTGCTGCTCATATCGATCTCCCTAAGGACAAGTGGTTTAAATATCATCCTCCCATAGAAGTAAAAGTAGCTGCACCTATTAAAGTTGAATAAAAGACTGTCACTTATAATGATCCTATTATTCCTACTGCTTATGTTGAGAAACCACCTTTCCCTGTTAGGATAAAGGATCATGCTAAAGCTTCAACTGTGGTTCGTAAAAGCAATATTAGAACTTATACACCTCCTAAGCAAATTAAAGTTGAACCTAATATTGCTATTGTTAAAGATCTCTAGTCTGATAATATTGATGGGCATGTTATTCATTTCCGTGATGAGAGTGCTAGAATTGCTAAACCTTGTGCTAAAGATAAACCTAGATCTTTGGTAGGCATGCCTGTTATTTCTGTTAAAATAGGAGATCATTGTTATCATGGCTTATGTGATATGGGTGCTAGTGCTAGTGCAATACCTTTTGACTTATACAAAGAAATTATCCATGACATTGCACCCGCTGAGTTAGAAGATATTGATGTCACAATTAAACTTGCCAATAGAGATAATATTTCACCAATGGGAATTGTTAGAGATGTTGAAGTCTTGTGTGGTAAAACTAAATATCTTGCTGATTTTCTTGTTCTTGGTTCCCCACAAGATAGCTTTTGTCCCATTATATTTGGTAGACCCTTCTTGAACACAGTTAATGCTAAGATAGATTGCGAAAAGGATGTTGTTACTATTGGTTTAGGTGATATGTCTCATGAGTTCAACTTTTCTAAATTTCGTAGACAACGCCGTGAAGAGGAATTTCCTAGTAAAGATGAAATTATTGGTCTTGCTTCTATTGCCGTGCCTCCTACTGATCCTTTAGAACAATATTTGCTAGACCATGAAAATGATATGTTTATGAATGAAAGAAGGGAAATAGATGAAGTATTCTTTAAACAGGAACCCATCCTAAAACACAATTTGCCTATTGAAATCCTAGGGGATCCTCCTCCACCCAAGGGTGATCCTGTGTTTGAGCTTAAACCATTACCTGATATGATTAAATATGCTTATCTTGATGAGAAAAAGATATATCCTGTTATTATTAGTGCTAAGAGCATGAAGAAGAGAGATTATTGAAAACTCTGAAGAAGCATCGTGCTGCTATTGGATATACTCTTGATGGTCTTAAGGGCATTAGTCCCACTCTCTGTCAACACAAAATAAATTTGGAGGAAGATGCCAAACCAGTTCGTGATCATCAACGACGGCTGAATCCTAAGATGAAGGAAGTGGTAAGAAAGGAAATACTAAAGCTTCTTGAGGCAGGTATAATTTATCCCATTGCTGATAGTCAGTGGGTAAGTCCTGTCCATTCTGTCCCTAAGAAGGGAGGTATTACTGTCATTCCTAATGATAAAGATGAGTTGATCCCGCAAAGAATTATTACAGTTTATAGGATGGTAATTGATTTCCACAAATTAAATAAAGCTACTAAAAAGATCATTACCCCTTACCTTTTATCGATCAAATGCTAGAAAGATTATCCAAGTATACAAATTTTTGCTTTCTAGATGGTTATTCTGGTTTCTCCCAAATACCTGTGTCAGCCAATGATCAATCAAAGACTACTTTTATTTGCCCTTTTGGTACTTTTGCTTATAGACGTATGACTTTTGGTTTATGTAATGCACCTTCTACCTTTCAAAGATGCATGATGGCTATATTCTCTGACTTTTGTGAAAAGATTTGTGAGGTTTTCATGGACGATTTCTCCGTCTATATATCCTCTTTTGATGATTTCTTAAGCAACCTCGATCGAGTTTTGCAGAGATGTGAAGAAACTAATCTTGTCTTGAATTGGGAAAAATGCCACTTTATGGTTAATGAAGGTATTGTCTTGGGGCATAAAGTTTCTGAAAGAGGTATTGAGGTTGATAAAGCCAAGGTTGATGCTATTGAAAAGATGCCATGTCCCAAGGACATCAAAGGTATAAGAAGTTTCCTTGGTCACGCTAGTTTTTATAGGAGGTTCATTAAGGACTTCTCAAAAATTTCTTGGCCTCTGACTAATTTATTACAAAAAGATATACCATTTGTTTTTGATGATGATTGCATAGAAGCATTTGAAATACTTAAGAAAGCATTAATCTCTGCACCTATTGTTCATCCACCTGATTGGAATTTACCCTTTGAAATTATGTGTGATGCTAGTGATTATGCTGTAGGTGCTGTTCTAGGGAAAAGAGTTGATAAGAAATTAAATGTTATTCAATATGCTAGTAAAACTCTAGACAATGCTCAGAGAAATTATGCTACTACTGAGAAAGAATTCTTAGCAGTTGTACTTGCTGTGATAAGTTTAGACCATATATTGTTGATTCTAAAGTAACTATTCACACAGATCATGCTGCTATTAAATACCTTATGGAAAAGAAATATGCTAAACCTAGACTTATTAGATGGGTTCTCTTGCTACAAGAATTTGATTTGCATATTATTGATAGAAAGGGAGCTGAGAACCCCGTTGCAGACAACTTGTCTAGGTTAGAAAATGTTCTTGATGACCCACTACCTATTGATGATAGCTTTCCTAATGAACAATTAAATGTCATAAATGCTTCTCACACTGCCCCATGGTATGCTGATTATTCTAATTACATCGTTGCTAAATTTATACCACCTAGCTTTACATACCAGCAAAAGAAAAAGTTCTTCTATGATTTGAGACATTACTTTTGGGATGACCCACATCTTTATAAAGAAGGAGTAGATGGTGTTATTATACGTTGTGTACCTGAGTATGAACAGGAACAGATCCTACGCAAGTGTCACTCAGAGGCTTATGGAGGACACCACGCTGGAGATAGAACTGCACATAAGGTATTGCAATCCGGTTTTTATTGGCCTACTCTCTTCAAGGATGCCCGTAAGTTTGTCTTGTCTTGTGATGAATGTCAAAGAATTGGTAATATTAGTAGACGTCAAGAAATGCCTATGAATTATTCACTTGTTATTGAACCATTTGATGTTTGGGGCTTTGATTATATGGGACCTTTTCCTGCCTCTAATGGATATACACATATTTTAGTTGCTGTTGATTACGTTACTAAGTGGGTAGAAGCTATTCCAACTAGTAGTGCTGATCATAACACTTCTATTAAGATGCTTAAAGAAGTTATTTTTCCGAGGTTTGGAGTCCCTAGATATTTGATGACTGATGGTGGTTCACATTTTATTCATGGTGCTTTCCGTAAAATGCTTGCTAAGTATGATGTTAATCATAGAATTGCATCTCCGTATCACCCGCAGTCTAGTGGTCAAGTAGAATTGAGTAATAGAGAACTCAAATTAATTTTGCAAAATACTGTTAATAGATCTAGAAAGAATTGGTCCAAGAAACTTGATGCATTATGGGCCTATAGAACTGCATATAAAAATCCTATGGGTATGTCTCCATATAAAATGGTTTATGGAAAAGCATGTCACTTACCTCTTGAACTAGAACATAAGGCTTATTGGGCTATTAAAGAGCTCAATTATGATTTCAAACTTGCCAATGAGAAAAGGTTATTTGACATTAGCTCACTTGATGAATGGAGAACCCAAGCCTATGAGACTGCCAAATTATTTAAAGAAAAAGTTAAAACATGGCATGACAAAAGAATACAAAAGCGTGAGTTTAATGTAGGTGATTATGTATTGCTATACAACTCTCGTTTCAGATTTTTTGCAGGAAAACTTCTCTCTAAATGGGAAGGCCATTATGTTATCGAGGAGGTGTATCGTTCCGGTGCCATAAAAATCAACAACTTCGAAGGCACAAATCCGAAGGTGGTGAACGGTCAAAGAATTAAACATTATATCTTAGGTAATCCTATAAATGTTGAAACCAATGTTATTGAAACCATAACCCCGGAGGAATACATAAGGGACACTTTCCGGAACGTTTTAGACTCCGAAAAGGAATAGGTATGTGGTACGGTAAGTAAACCGACTCCAAAACAGTTCTAATGGCAATTTTCTTCCATTTTGGAATATTTAGAAAAATAGAAAAATAAGAAGTAGTCCAGGAAGGACATGAGGCCTCCACGAGGGTGGAGGGTACACCCTACCCCCTGGGCGTGCCCCCTGCCTCGTGGGCACCTCGTGTGCTCTCCGGACTCCATTTTCTTACACGACACGTATTTTGGTCGGTAACAATTCATTATATAATCTCTCGAAGGTTTTGAATCCCGTATCACGCAATTATCCTTTATTTGTGTTTTGAGCTGTTGCTGCTGTAGATTAGAGCAAGATGTCTTCGCAAGAGTCAGTCGGGGAGAGCCGGGTGTCTCATCCGGCACCAAGATCAATGACAAACAACAATGTTGACCACTTTGGGCCAGCCAGGGAGGAAGAGATGGAGGCTGATTTGAAGAGGATAGTGTTGGAAATATGCCCTAGAGGCAATAATAAAAGCATTATTATTATATTTCCTTGTTCATTATAATTGTATTTATTCATGCTATAATTGTGTTATCCAGAAATCGTAATACATGTGTGAATAAAAGACACCAACATGTCCCTAGTAAGCCTCTAGTTGACTAGCTCGTTGATCAACAGATAGTCATGGTTTCCTGACTATGGACATTGGATGTCATTGATAATGAGATCACATCATTAGGAGAATGATGTGATGGACAAGACCCAATCCTAAACATAGCACAAGATCGTGTAGTTCGTTTGCTAGAGTTTTTCCAATGTCAAGTATCCTTTCCTTAGACCATGAGATCGTGTAACTCCCGGATACCGTAGGAGTGCTTTGGGTGTACCAAACGTCACAACGTAACTGGGTGACTATAAAGGTATACTACGGGTATCTCCGAAAGTGTCTGTTGGGTTGACACGGATCAAGACTGGGATTTTTCACTCCGTATGACGGAGAGGTATCACTGGGCCCACTCGGTACGAGTAAAGTGACTTGCCGGTAACGAGATTGAACGAGGTATTGGGATACCGACGATCGAATCTCGGGCAAGTAACATACCGATTGACAAAGGGAATTGTATACGGGGTTGCTTGAATCCTCGACATCGTGGTTCATCCAATGAGATCATCGAGGAGCATGTGGGAGCCAACATGGGTATCCAGATCCCGCTGTTGGTTATTGACCGGAGAGCAATCTCGGTCATGTCTACATGTCTCCCAAACCCGTAGGGTCTACACACTTAAGATTCGGTGACGCTAGGGTTGTAGGGATATGTATATGCAGTAACCAGAATGTTGTTCAGAGTCCCGGATGAGATCCCGGACGTCACGAGGAGTTCCGGAATGGTCCGGAGGTAAAGAATTATATATAGGAAGTGCTATTTCGGCCATCGGGACAAGTTTCGGGGTCACCGGTATTGTACCGGGACCACCGGAAGGGTCCCGGGGGTCCACTGGGTGGGGCCACCTGTCCCGGGGGGGCACATGGGCTGTAGGGGGTGGGCCTTGGCCTATATGGGCCAAGGGCACCAGCCCCAAGGGGCCCATGCGCCAAGAGATAAAAAAGGGGAAGAGTCCCAAAGGGGGAAGGCACCCCCTAGGTGCCTTGGGGAGGAGGGATTCCTCCCTTGGCCGCACCCCCTAGGAGATTGGATCTCCTAGGGCCGGCGCCCCCTTGGACTCCTTATATATAGTGGGGGAAGGAGGGCCTCTCATAACACATCTTTTGTGCCTCCCTCTCCCTCTCCAACACCTCCTCCTCCTCCATAGAGCTTAGCGAAGCCCTGCCGGAGTACTGCAGCTCCACCACCACCACGCCGTCGTGCTGCTGCTGGAGCCATCTCCCTCAACCTCTCCTTTCCCCTTGCTGGATCAAGAAGAAGGAGACGTCACGCTGACCGTACGTGTGTTGAACAAGGAGGTGCCGTCCGTTCGGCGCTAGGATCTCCGGTGATTTGGATCACGTCGAGTACGCCTTCCTCATCCCCGTTCTTTGAACGCTTCCGCGTGTGATCTACAAAGGTATGTAGATGCAATCCGATCACTCGTTGCTAGATGAACTCCTAGATGGATCTTGGTGAAACCGTAGGAATTTTTTTTTTCTGCAACGCTCCCCAACAGTGGCATCATGAGCTAGGTCTATGCGTAGTTCTCTTGCACGAGTAGAACACAAATTTGTTGTGGGCGTAGATGTTGTCAACTTTCTTGCCGCTACTAGTCTTATCTTGCTTCAGCGGTATTGTGGGATGAAGCGGCCCGGACCAACCTTACACGTACGCTTACGTGAGACCGGTTCCACCGACTAACATGCACTAGTTGCATAAGGTGGCTGGCAGGTGTCTGTCTCTCCCACTTTAGTTGGAGCGGATTCGATGAAAAGGGTCCTTATGAAGGGTAAATAGAAGTTGGCAAATCACGTTGTGGCTTTCACGTAGGTAAGAAAACGTTCTTGCTAGAACCCTATTTCAGCCACGTAAAACTTGCAACAACAATTAGAGGACGTCTAACTTGTTTTTGCAGCAAGTGCTTTGTGATATGATATGGCCAAAGTTGTGATGAATGATGAATGATATATATGTGATGTATGATATGTTCATGCTATTGTAATAGGAATCACGACTTGCATGTCGATGAGTATGACAACCGACAGGAGCCATAGGAGTTGTCTTTGTTTTTGTATGACCTGCGTGTCATTGAGAAACACCATGTAAATTACTTTACTTTATTGCTAAACGCGTTAGCCGTAGTAGTAGAAGTAATAGTTGGCGAGCAACTTCATGGAGACACGATGATGGAGATCATGATGATGGAGATCATGGTGTCATGCCGGTGACAAGATGATCATGGAGCCCCAAGATGGAGATCAAAGGAGCTATGTGATATTGGCCATATCATGTCACTATTATTATTTGATTGCATGTGATGTTTATCATGTTTTGCATCTTGTTTACTTAGAACGACGGTAGTAAATAAGATGATCCCTCATAATAATTTCAAGAAAGTGTTCCCCTAACTGTGCACCGTTGCGACAGTACGTTGTTTCGAAGCACCGCGTGATGATCGGGTGTTAGATTCTAACGTTCACATACAACGGGTGTAAGACAGATTTACACATGCAAACACTTAGGTTGACTTGACGAGCCTAGCATGTACATACATGGCCTCGGAACACAGAAGACTGAAAGGTCGAGCATGAGTCGTATAGAAGATACGATCAACATGAAGATGTTCACCGATGTTGACTAGTCCGTCTCACGTGATGATCGGACACGGCCCAGTTAACTCGGATCATGTTATACTTAGATGACTAGAGGGATGTCTATCTAAGTGGGAGTTCATTGAATAATTTGATTAGATGAACTTAATTATCATGAACTTAGTCTAAAAATCTTTACAATATGTATTGTAGATCAAATGGCCAACGTAGTCCTCAACTTCAACGCGTTCCTAGAGAAAACCAAGCTGAAAGACAATGGCAGCAACTACACGGACTGGGTCCGGAACCTAAGGATCATCCTCATAGCTGCCAAGAAAGATTATGTCCTACAAGCACCGCTAGGTGACCCTCCCGTCCCACAGAACCAAGACATTATGAACGCTTGGCAGACACGTGCTGATGATTACTCCCTCGTTCAGTGCGGCATGCTTTACAACTTAGAACCGGGGCTCCAAAAACGTTTTGAGAGACACGGAGCATACGAGATGTTCGAAGACCTGAAAATGGTTTTTCAAGCTCATGCCCGGGTCGAGAGATATGAAGTCTCCAACAAGTTCTTCAGCTGTAAGATGGAGGAAAATAGTTCTGTCAGTGAGCACATACTCACAATGTCTGGGTTACATAACCGCTTGACTCAGCTGGGAGTTAATCTCCCGGATGACGCGGTCATTGACAGAATCCTCCAGTCGCTTCCACCAAGCTACAAGAGCTTTGTGATGAACTTCAATATGCAGGGGATGGAAAAGACCATTCCTGAGGTATTTGCAATGCTGAAATCAGCAGAGGTAGAAGTCAAAAAGGAACATCAAGTGTTGATGGTGAATAAAACCACTAAGTTCAAGAAGGGCAAGGGTAAGAAAGCCTTCAAGAAGGACGGCAAGGGAGTTGCCGCGCCCGGCAAGCAAGCTGCCGGGAAGAAGCCAAAGAATGGACCCAAGCCCGAGACTGAGTGCTTTTATTGCAAGGGAAGTGGTCACTGGAAGCGGAACTGCCCCAAATACTTAGCGGACAAGAAGGCCGGCAAAACAAAAGGTATATGTGATATACATGTAATTGATGTGTACCTTACCAGTATTCGTAGTAGCTCCTGGGTATTTGATACCGGTGCGGTTGCTCACATTTGTAACTCAAAGCAGGAGCTGTGGAATAAGCGGAGACTGGCAAAGGATGAGGTGACGATGCGCGTCGAGAATGGTTCCAAGGTCAATGTGATCGCCGTCGGCACGCTACCTCTACATTTGCCTTCGGGATTAGTTTTAAACCTTAATAATTGTTATTTAGTGCCAGCTTTGAGCATGAACATTGTATCAGGATCTCGTTTAATTCGAGATGGCTACTCATTTAAATCCGAGAATAATGTTGTTCTATTTATATGAGAGATATGTTTTATGGTCATGCTCCGATGGTGAATGGTTTATTCTTAATGAATCTCGAGCGTAATACTACACATGTTCATAGTGTGAGTACCAAAAGATGTAAGATTGATAATGATAGTCCCACATACTTGTGGCACTGCCGCCTTGGTCACATAGGTGTCAAACGCATGAAGAAGCTCCATGCTGATGGACTTTTAGAGTCTCTTGATTACGAATCATTTGACACGTGCGAACCATGCCTCATGGGTAAAATGACCAAGACTCCGTTCTCAGGAACAATGGAGCGAGCAACCAACTTATTGGAAATCATACATACTGATGTGTGCGGTCCAATGAGTGTTGAGGCTTGCGGTGGCTATCGTTATGTTCTCACCCTCACTGATGACTTGAGTAGATATGGGTATGTCTACTTAATGAAACACAAGTCTGAGACCTTTGAAAAGTTCAAGGAATTTCAGAGTGAGGTTGAGAATCAACGTGACAGGAAAATCAAGTTCCTGCGATCAGATCATGGAGGAGAATACTTGAGTCATGAGTTTGGCACACACTTAAGAAAATGTGGAATAGTTTCACAGCTCACGCCGCCTGGAACACCTCAGCGTAATGGTGTGTCCGAACATCGTAATCGCACTCTATTAGATATGGTGCGATCTATGATGTCTCTTACCAATTTACCGCTATCTTTTTGGGGCTGTGCTTTAGAGACTGCCGCATTCACTTTAAATAGGGCTCCGTCGAAATCCATTGAGACGACACCGTATGAATTATGGTTTGGGAAGAAACCTAAGCTATCGTTTCTGAAAGTTTGGGGATGCGATGCTTATGTCAAGAAACTTCAACCTGAAAAGCTCGAACCCAAGTTGGAAAAATGCGTCTTCATAGGATACCCTAAAGAAACTATTTGGTATACCTTCTACCTCAGATCCGAAGGCAAGATCTTTGTTGCCAAGAATGGATCCTTTCTAGAGAAGGAGTTTCTCTCGAAAGAAGTAAGTGGGAGGAAAGTAGAACTTGATGAAGTATTACCTCTTGAACCGGAAAATGGCACAACTCAAGAAAATGTTCCTGAGGTGCCTGCACCGACTAGAGAGGAAGTTAATGATGATGATCAAGATACTTCTGATCAAGCTCCTATTGAAATTCGAAGGTCCACAAGGACACGTTCCGCACCAGAGTGGTACGGAAACCCTGTCTTGGAAATCATGAAGAAGCGATGGCGGGCCCGGATTCCGACAAATGGCTAGAAGCCATGAAATCCGAGATAGGATCCATGTATGAAAACGAAGTATGGACTTTGACTGACTTACCCGTTGAGCGGCGAGCCATAGAAAATAAATGGATCTTTAAGAAGAAGACATACGCGGATGGTAATGTGACCATCTATAAAGCTCGGCTTGTCGCTAAGGGTTATCGACAAGTTCAAGGGGTTGGCTACGATGAGACTTTCTCACCGGTAGCGAAGCTGAAGTCCGTCCGAATCATGTTAGCAATTGCCGCATTCTATGATTATGAAATATGGAAAATGGACGTCAAAACGGCATTCCTTAATGGTTTCCTTAAGGAAGAATTGTATATGATGTAGCCGGAAGGTTTTGTCGATCCTAAGAATGCTAACAAGGTGTGCAAGCTCCAACGCTCGATTTATGGGCTGGTGCAAGCATCTCGGAGTTGGAACATTCGCTTTGATGAGATGATCAAAGCGTTTGGGTTTACGCAGACTTATGGAGAAGCCTGCGTTTACAAGAAAGTGAGTGGGAGCTCTGTAGCATTTCTCATATTATATGTAGATGACATACTTTTGATGGGAAATGATATAGAACTCTTGGACAGCATTAAGGCCTACTTGAATAAGAGTTTTTCAATGAAGGACCTTGGAGAAGCTGCTTATATATTAGGCATCAAGATCTATAGAGACAGATCAAGACGCCTCATAGGTCTTTCACAAAGCACATACCTTGATAAGATATTGAAGAAGTTCAATATGGATCAGTCTAAGAAAGGGTTCTTGCCTGTGTTGCAAGGTGTGAAATTGAGCCCAGCTCAATGTCCGACGTCGGCAGAAGATATAGAAGAGATGAGTGTCATCCCCTATGCCTCAGCCATAGGTTCTATTATGTATGCCATGCTGTGTACCAGACCTGATGTAAACCTTGCCGTAAGTTTGGTAGGAAGGTACCAAAGTAATCCCGGCAAGGAACACTGGACAACGGTCAAGAATATCCTAAAGTACCTGAAAAGGACCAAGGAAATGTTTCTCGTTTATGGAGGTGACGAAGAGCTCGTCGTAAAGGGTTACGTCGACGCTAGCTTCGACACAGATCTGGATGACTCAAAGTCACAAACTGGATACGTGTATATTTTGAATGGTGGGGCAGTAAGCTGGTGCAGTTGCAAGCAGAGCGTCGTGGCGGGATCTACATGTGAAGCGGAATACATGGCAGCCTCGGAGGTAGCACATGAAGCGATTTGGGTGAAGGAGTTCATCACCAACCTAGGAGTCATACCCAATGCGTCGGGGCCAATCAAACTCTTCTGTGACAACGCTGGAGCTATTGCACTTGCCAAGGAGCCCAGGTTTCACAAGAAGACCAGGCACATCAAGCGTCGCTTCAACTCCATTCGTGAAAATGTTCAAGATGGAGACATAGATATTTGTAAAGTACATACGGACCTGAATGTAGCAGATCCGTTGACTAAACCTCTCCCTAGAGCAAAACATGATCAACACCAGAATTCCATGGGTGTTCGATTCATCACAATGTAACTAGATTATTGACTCTAGTGCAAGTGGGAGACTGTTAGAAATATGCCCTAGAGGCAATAATAAAAGCATTATTATTATATTTCCTTGTTCATGATAATTGTCTTTATTCATGCTATAATTGTGTTATCCGGAAATCGTAATACATGTGTGAATAAAAGACACCAACATGTCCCTAGTAAGCCTCTAGTTGACTAGCTCGTTGATCAACAGATAGTCATGGTTTCCTGACTATGGACATTGGATGTCATTGATAATGAGATCAAATCATTAGGAGAATGATGTGATGGACAAGACCCAATCCTAAACATAGCACAAGATCGTGTAGTTCGTTTGCTAGAGTTTTTCCAATGTCAAGTATCCTTTCCTTAGACCATGAGATCGTGTAACTCCCGGATACCGTAGGAGTGCTTTGGGTGTACCAAACGTCACAACGTAACTGGGTGACTATAAAGGTATACTACGGGTATCTCCGAAAGTGTCTGTTGGGTTGACACGGATCAAGACTGGGATTTGTCACTCCGTATGACGGAGAGGTATCACTGGGCCCACTCAGTAATGCATCATCATAATGAGCTCAAAGTGACCAAGTGTCTGATCACGGGATCATGCATTACGGTACGAGTAAAGTGACTTGCCGGTAACGAGATTGAATGAGGTATTGGGATACTGACGATCGAATCTCGGGCAAGTAACATACCGATTGACAAAGGGAATTGTATACGGGGTTGCTTGAATCCTCGACATCGTGGTTCATCCAATGAGTTCATCGAGGAGCATGTGGGAGCCAACATGGGTATCTAGATCCCGCTGTTGGTTATTGACCGGAGAGCAATCTCGGTCATGTCTACATGTCTCCCGAACCCGTAGGGTCTACACACTTAAGGTTCGGTGACGCTAGGGTTGTAGGGATATGTATATGCAGTAACCCGAATGTTGTTCGGAGTCCCGGATGAGATCCCGGATGTCACGAGGAGTTCCGGAATGGTCCAGAGGTAAAGAATTATATATAGAAAGTGCTATTTCGGCCATCGGGACAAGTTTCGGGGTCACCGGTATTGTACCGGGACCACCGGAAGGGTCCCGGGGGTCCACCGGGTGGGGCCACCTGCCCGGAGGGGGCACATGGGCTGTAGGGGGTGGGCCTTGGCCTATATGGGCCAAGGGCACCAGCCCCAAGGGGCCCATGCGCCAAGAGATAAAAAAGGGGAAGAGTCCCAAAGGGGGAAGGCACCCCCTAGGTGCCTTGGGGAGGAGGGATTCCTCCCTTGGCCGCACCCCCCCTAGGAGATTGGATCTCCTAGGGCCGGCACCCCCCCCTTGGACTCCCTATATATAGTGGGGGAAGGAGGGCCTCTCATAACACATCTTTTGTGCCTCCCTCTCCCTCTCCAACACCTCCTCCTCCTCCATAGAGCTTAGCGAAGCCCTGCCGGAGTACTACAGCTCCACCACCACCACACTGTCGTGCTGCTGCTGGAGCCATCTCCCTCAACCTCTCCTTTCCCCTTGCTGGATCAAGAAGAAGGAGACGTCACGCTGACCATACGTGTGTTGAACACGGAGGTGCCGTCCGTTCGGTGCTAGGATCTCCGGTTATTTGGATCACGTCGAGTACGCCTTCCTCATCCCCGTTCTTTGAACACTTCCGCGCGTGATCTACAAAGGTATGTAGATGTAATCCGATCACTCGTTGCTAGATGAACTCCTAGATGGATCTTGGTGAAACCGTAGGAAACTTTTTGTTTTCTGCAACGTTCCCCAAGAGATAGATGCCATGGAGGAGGACCAAGAAGTCACTTCTCGCTTCTGAGCTGGATTCACAATGGGGGAACTGCAGAGCTCGGCTATCCCAAACTCGGTTATCCCTTCCAATGTTAGATTTCGTTCTTATGAGAATATGAAAAAGAGTGTCACTTGTTCTCCCGCAGCTATGCAACACCCTTGGGTGCAGGGAGCTTTGGCTGTTACAGGAAAACTTCGAAAGGAAATAATGGACCTCAAGCAGCAAGTCAATAAGCTCGAGGAGGAGAATTGTATCCTGAGGGGCATCATTGCCAAGAATATCACATCACCATCCCCGAAAATGGAAACATAATCACATGGGTATGGGCACTCCCCTTGGCAACTGCCAAGCTTGGGGGAGTGCCCCGGTATCGTATCAGCATCACTTTTATCTTTAGCGTTTTTCTTAGTTCGATCCTTTGGATAATATTTTGATATAGCAGAATAAAGTTTTAGTATGATCTAGTTGTGAGTTTTTCTTTATGATCCTTCTATGTAATCGAGTCCGTGAGCTATATATAATAAAGATTAGTGTTGAGTTAAGGGCTTGATTATTTTGCCATGATCTTGAGAGAATAAAAGAAAAGAGAAAGAATAAAAAGATACAAAGAGATCATATGGATCTTATGGAGAGTAATGAGCTCACATATAAAGAGTGTGATGAATAAAAGTTGTTGAGAGTTGACAAACATAGTTTTGGTCATCGTTGTAATTAATAGGAAGTAATAAAGAAAGAGAGGTCTTCACATATAAATACACTATCTTGGACATATTTTATGATTGTGAGCACTCATTAAAGTATGACATGCTAAAGAGTTGACGTTGGACAAGGAAGACAACGTAATGGGTTATGTTTTCTTACATCTGAGATAAATTATATTGTCATGGATCATCCAACATGATTGAGCTTGCCTTTCCCTCTCATGCTAGCCAATTCTTTGCAACAAGTAGAGATACTACTTGTGCTTCCAAACACCCTTAAACCAGTTTTGCCATGAGAGTACACCATACCTACCTATGGATTGAGTAAGATCCTCCAAGTAAGTTGTCATCAGTGCAAGAAATAAAAATTGCTCTCTAAATATGTATGACTTGTTAGTGTGGGAGAAAATAAGCTTTATACGATCGTGTGATATGGAAGAAATAAAAGCGACGGACTGCATAATAAAGATCCATATCACAAGTGGCAATATAAAGTGACGTTCTTTCGCATTAAGATTTTGTGCATCCATCCATAAAAGAGCATGACAACCTCTGCTCCCCTTTGTGAAGGGCCTATCTTTTACTTTCATCTTTTACCTCACATAAGAGTCATGGTGATCTTCACCCTTCCTTTTTAAATTTTATCTTTTGGCAAGCACAACATGTTGGAAAGATCCTGGTATATATGGCTAATTGGATGTGAGTTTTCATGAACTATTATTGTTGACATTCACTACAAAAAAAGACACATCCGTGACATTTTGGGCTGAACGAATTTTTTTCTGTCATACATATGACACTTCTATGACGATAATTGTGACAAAACCCGATATCATCATAGATGTGGTGGGATCCTACTTCTATGACAAAAAATCATGACAGAAAATGGGCTTTTCGTCCTGGGCGGGCCGGAGACGCAGCTGCATGACATTCTTTGGGCCGTCCATGACGGAAAAAACCGTGGTAGAAGCGAGGGGGAGGAAAATTTCGGGGAGTTCTCGGTTACGGTGGGAGGGCGGGGGCCGAGCGATGCGCGTTTCTCTCGTACACATACGCGCGTGTGTGCGAGGCGTTGGCTCTAACTGAACTCGAGTGAGGCGCTGGGCTCTAACTGAACCCAAGCGATTGCACTGTAGGCTACGCGTTACTGAACCCGAGCGATCGATCGATGGCTGTTAACTGAACCCGATCGAGCGGTTCCTTCGCTACTGCTGCTAACTGAAGCCGATC